>NC_137793.1:113802914-113910414 GCF_963383645.1 Muscardinus avellanarius
ATATGCCTACATCCAAAGAAAGCATGTTGCTAAACATGAACGCAGCTAGTGCACTGAGCGAGCCAGGAGGGTGGTGCCCGCCCTTAAACCCGGGACCTGGGAGGCTGAGGCAGGAGGACCTGGGTTCACGGACAGCCTCAGCTACTCAGGGAGGCCCTCTGTAACTTAGGGAGACCCTGTTTCAAAATAAAGAATAAAAAATTGGGCTGGGGAAGTAGCTTGGAGGTAAAATTCCCCTGGGTTCCATCCCTAGCACCACACACACACACACACACACACACACACACACAATGATAATATGTCATGTAGTGAAGTGTCTCTAAAGCATATACAGACTATAGCATGTATCAACACGCCATTCCTTCCTAAGCCTGAATAATGCGTGTCGTATGGCCGCGCAGTGATTCTGTCTCCATGCATCTGTTGCTGGATACTTGGCTGGGCCCCATCTTCTAGCTATTGTGGCTCTGGACGTTAGACTGTGGACTAGCCATTTTTGTGTCTTATTGCTGCTTCTTTTTGTTGCTTTGTATAATTCTCAGGAGGTTCAGAATGCTGACTTACAGCGCTATGATTATTTTGGTAGTTCTTTGGAAGATGAGTTTTTTTTTTTTTAAAGGGCTAATTCTCATAATCAGGCAAGTTCAGAAATTCCTTCCTATAGATTGTTGCTAGGGATTGGACCCAGCAGCATTCGTCCTCTGAGCTAAAGCCCCAGTTCCATTTTATTATTTTTCTTTTGAAATAGGGCTAAGTTGCGGAGGGTCTCACTAAGTTGCAGAGGGTCTCACTAAGTTGCTGAGGCTGTCTGCAAACGTGCAATCCTCTTCCTTCAGCCTCCCAAGTACTGGGATTACAAGTGTGCACCACCAGGCCCGCCCTACCATTTTTTATGAGTGAAATCAGGTCAAAATAACATCATAAATGGGTTCCGAGGAGAAATACGCACCCAGGAGGCGAGCCAAGGCTGGGGGTCTGGAAGGGTGGGACACTGAGGTCCAGGTTCTCCTCGCCACTCGCCACTCACAGTCAGCCGCTCCTGGGTCTGTCTGCCGGCAGAGGGGAGGGGTTAGAGGTGGGGCTCAGTTGCCAGGCTGGCAGCGAGCCTCCCATCCTCCTGTTGCGGCTCTCCAAGTACTGGGAAGTCCAGGGGAGGAAATAGGGTGTCAGTCGTGGAGTTCCCGTCCAGGGAACGCCCTGCCTGGCCCAGCACTGTGGGCTGATGCTCCTCTTTGAACCCCCGAGGGAACTCACTTGTGGGAGTGGAGTGCCCGTTGGTTCCGGGTGACACCGCCATTTAACAACTTGTAGCACGGTTTGAGAGGCATCCGCACGTGTAAACACATCCCTCGTGCCCGTGCAGGGAATAATGTGAGAAGTCTGAGGAATCGCCGTGATGCCGGGCCAGCCGGGCCAGGGCAAGCTTTGGGGCAGTTTGTTGGTGAACCGCTGCTTAACCGCTTTAAAACCGTGCCTCAGTGAGTCAGGGAGAAGCCATTTGAGACTTTGTGACAGGCAGAGAGACACCCAGGTGGGTGGTTCTCAAGAGGGAGAAAATATACGCGGCTCGTTGGTGGCACAGTTTTATTTATCAGCACATTTGTGTGTTTGTTTCTGGTGCTGAGGACTGGACCCAGGGTTGGCTAAGCGGCCAAGGCTGGCTGAGAACCTGTGAACCTGCTGTCTCAGCTTTCCAAGTACCGGGCGTGTGCTCCCACGTCCTGGAGCTCATCTTTATTGTACTCTTACTACGTTCTCGACTCTGGAGAAAAAGCAGAGGGAGATGAACGTTCCCTGACACTGCTGAGCTTTCATCTGGTGAAAAGCAGATCATAACGGAGTGAATGGGTATAAATACATTTTCCGAGAGCAGAGTAAAAAGAACCAAGTAGACCTAATTAAATCCGCCATCTCTCCGTAGCTGTGCGCTCTGCACCCGCCGATTTAACCAGCTGGGGATTGAAAAGAGTGGGAGAAAAAAACTGAGTCTGTACGGACTCCCCCCACCCCCTTTTCATTGTTTCATAAACCATTGGCATTGTGTCGAGTGCCATGAATGACCCAGGGTTGATTTAACGTGGAGGGGAGGATGTGCGCTGGCCCCGTGCACACACAGCACCGTTTTCTATAAGGGACTTGAGCATCCACAGGTTTAGTATTCCCTGGGAGTCCTGGAACCAATGCCCATGGATACCCAGGGATGATTCTGCTCAGTGGTGATTGTTTACATTCTTTGAAAATTTCCTTCCTTCCTTCCTTTCTTCCTTCCTTCCTTCCTCCCTCTCTCCCTCCCTTCCTCTCTTCCCTCTTTCTTGGAGGTTGAAGCCAGGGGTATTCTACCTTTGAGCTCCACCCTTAGCCCTTTTATTTTTTTGAGACAAGGCCTCACTAAGTTGCTGAGGCTGGTCTAGAACCTGTAATCCTCCCATCTTTGCCTCCCAAGTATTAGGATTGCAGGCATGTGCCACCATACCTGGCTTGAAAAATCCCTTTTGATTGTTAGGACTAATGGTTTATTTCAATGATTCTGTTATTTAATAAAAAGCATCATTTATGAGCAAATCTTCCTGGAGTTCAATTACTTTGCAAAGTAAGGCCCACGTGCTTCTTGAAGACTGAGCGTGGTTGGTCCTGTGGAGGGAGAACTACCACTGTCAGTGGACAGTGTGGTTAGGTGTACACGGAGCACGCATTCCAGGTGCCACAGCGCTTCTCATACGAGGCAAAGCTTTCCACGGCCCAGAGGTCTGAAAGTCTGGAGGATTTGGCATCCCCAAACAGGTGCCCAACTGCGCCCACGACGTCTTAAATTGGCTTTGCACTGCTCACGTTGAGCGCTCCCCCCTTGCAGGGAGTAGGAGGTGAGAGGAGGAGGAGGCTGTTATTATATGCTCCTGGGGGATGCTGGTCTACAAAAGCAGCGCTGACAGTGTTGGGTGGGGCTCTTGCCTCACTGGGGAGCGGGTGCTTGTTTTATTTGATTCAGCTCAGAAAAATGTATGAAGGAAGGTCCGCAGATGTCAGAGGCCCTTCACTGTTCATTGGAAAGTCAGGATGGCGCTCTTGGGTGTAGCCCACCCCCAGGCGGGAGACCGGGATCGCTCCTGCTTGACTTGGGCTGGCCGAGAGCTCAGATTTTTTTGCCTTGATTGTTGATTGGATTGTTCTTTCTTTCTTTCTCTTTTTTTTCTTTCTTTTTCTTTTTTTTTGATAATGGGGATTAAACCCAGAGACATTCTACCTCCAAGCTACACCTCCAGTCTGATTTTATTTCTTATTTGGAAGCAGATCTCACTAGGTTGCTGAGGGCCTCACCAAGCGGCCGAGGTTGGCTTTGGACCTCTGATCACCTTATCTCTCCTGCCTTAGCCTCCTCAGCGCTGGGACTGCGAGCGTGTGCCACTATGTCCGCCCCATCAGATTGTTCTGGCACAAGAGGAACCGCTTTCCCCAAACGTTCATTGAAAGCATATCCACAAAAAGGCAATGCCGCCTAAAATTTCACAAAGGAACTCAACCCAAAGCCGGGATGGTGAGCCATGCCTGCAATCCAGGTCCTCCTGAGGAGAAGCAAAAGTTCAGGGCCAGCCGCAACAACTTAGCAGTACCCTCAGCAACTTAGTGAGAACTTGTTTCAAATAAAATCAAAATAGAAACAACTGGGGGCCATGCAGGTGTTGTGGTATATAGCTATAATTCCAGTAGCTTGGAGACTAAGACAGGAGTGCAGGTTCCAGGCCAGTCTCAGCAACTTAGCGAGGCCTTGTTTCCAAATAAAAAATAAAATAAGTTGAGGGGTGTAGCTTAGAGTTATAACACCCCTGGGTTCAATCCCTGGTCCTACAAAAGTCGAAAAAGGGGTGGAGGGTGTAGCTCAGTGGTAGAATGCCCCTGGGTTCGACCCCTACCCACAAAAGACGAAGACAAAGAAGAAGAAATGGAAAAGAAAGACTCAGCCCTACAGAGGAGGAGCAGAGAAGATTAAAAAAGCTTATATCAAAGAGTGTCTGTTGAATAAATAATTCATTAGGCGAGATGTTGTTGAGTGTGAACTCCTCACATTTAGGTGACTTTCCCCTAACTGGTGTGCAGATGTGGAGAGAATTCTTTTGACTATGTCATGTGGTGCATTTTGAAAGTGTGTATGTGTGTGTGTGTATTTGTGTGTATGCATATATGTGTATGTGTGTATGTGTGCTTGTATGTGTGTGTGTATATTTATGTTTGTGCATGTATGCATATGCATGTGTATGTTGTGTGTATGTGTACATGTGTATGCATGGGCGAATGTGTATGTGCATGCATGTATATGAATGTTTATGTGTGTGCACGTGTGTATGTGTGTTGTGTACATGTGCATGTGTATGTGTGTTGTGTGTATGTGTGTATCTATGCTTATGTGTGTGCACGTGTGTATGTGTATGTATGTGTATGTGCGTGCACGTGTGTGAACGTGTGTGCATGTGTGCATGTGTGTGTGTGTGCATGTGTGTATGTGTGTATGTGTTTCTGTGACTTTCAAGCTTACTCTCTTTCTAATCATAATGGGTCAAAACTTTCTTTTTCCTCCAACACATTTATTTCAAGGGACATGGAGAAAAATTGAGGAAATAAGAAACGAGAGCCAGGCGCGGTGCACACGTCTGTGATCTCAGCACCTGGAGGCTGGGACCGGAGGGCACGGGTTCGAGACCAACATGCGGTCCCTGGTGAACCAGTTCCAACTAAAAGATGAAATAAGACAGGGCTGTGGGTGTAGCTCAGAGATAGAACTCCCCTGAATTCAATCCCCAGGAGTGCACACACACACACGCACGTACACATGCACACACATACACACACACGTGTGCACACACACACGCACGCACACAATCTAGATCCCAATTTTACACAATTATGAAAATTGGTTACATTTTTATGGTCTTTGCATTTCTGTCAGACAAAAAGAATGGCATTTTCCCTACAGAAGAATTTGTAAATAGAGGAGAGCCCAGGCCGCCCTCAGCCAAGTACTGGTGTGCTGTTATCTGTTCATGCCGTCAGGGGGCCAGGGTGAGCGGCGCAGGGCTAGAGGGCTCGCTGCGCACGCACAAGGCCTGGGTTCCACCCAGGAACAAAGAAAGGAAAGAAGGAAGGGAAACTCCTAAGGACGAGGGGATAGCTGCCCACATTTCCTGTCCCCGCTGGGCCCAAGCAATCAGCCTGCAAACTTTTTTTTTTTTAAATTTTTAAGCACTGGTTCCCAACAGTGGGGAAAGCTGTTAGCAGCCAACATGATTTAAATCTCTCAGAAAGCCGGGCGCGGTGGGCACGCTCGTCATCCCCGCGCTCGGGAGGCTGACACAGGAGGATGGCACGGGTTCGAAGCCAGCCTCAGCTACTGAGTGAGGCTCTCAGCAACTTAGTGAGACCCTGTTTCCAAATAAAATATGAAATAGGTCTGAGAGTGTAGCCCGGAGGTAGAAAGGCCTCTGGGTTCCACCCCCAGTACCACAAAAAAAAAAAAAAAAAAAAAAAAATCTCTCAGAAAATCTTAAAAGTAAACTGAGAGGGGGAAAACCCCTATTTTTACAAAGGCTGAAAGCCATCAATTATGTGGACAGTTAATGTCACTTCCAGCCCGCTTTTGTGTGTGTGGCGCTGGGGACTGAATCCAGGGACATTTTACCTTCGAGCTACAATCCCAGCCCTTCTAAATTTTTATTTGCAAATAGGGTCTTGCTTGGTTCTTGAGAGCCTCTTCAAGTTGCTGAAGCTGTTCTCCAACCTGCAATCCTCCTGTCTCAGCCTCCCAAGTACTGGGATTACGCCCAACTCCAACACTGCTTTAAAACATGATGCAACACCAGATGGTTCAGTTTCCCTTTGCATTTCTTGCGAGTGTTGCAGGGCACTGAATCAATTAAAGCTGACTTTTGCTCATTTAATTGCTAACATTAAGATTGTTAGGGTAATGATTTAACATGTGGCTATTTTCCTTTTCATATTGTTTGATTTGTAATTACATGAGATTATTAGCCAAATAAGAATTTTTTTTTTTTTTTTTTTTTTTTTTGTGGTACTGGGGATGGAACCCAGGAGCATTCAACTTCCGAGCTACACCCTCCACCCTATTTATTTTGAAACAAGGTCTCACTAAGTTGCAGACAGCATCACTAAGTAGCTGAGGCTGGCTGTGAACTGTGATCCTCCTGTCTCAATGTCCCAAGTACTGGGATTACAAGCCTGCACCACCACTCCCGCTCCAAGCCCTATTTTATTTTCTTATTTTGAAACAGTGTCTCACCAAATTGCTTAAGGTCTCACTAAATTGCTAAGACTGGCCTTCATCCTGCCTTCCTCTTGTCTCAGCCTCCCAGTACTAGGTTTATAGGCATGTACTACCAACACCTGGAAAGATTGTCTTTTAATTTAAAGACTATTTTTAAAGTTTAAACTTACATAAAATATAGCGTTCCTACCGACCTTTCCTTCCCCAACATAACTCCCCATATTAGTAACATTTCATATTTCTGTGACCATTTGTTGCAACTGATAAATAAATATTGGTACTTTATTCCTAACTGAAGTCCTTATTTACAAGAAAGCTTCCTTTTCTGTTACACAGTTGTGTTTTTGTGAAACATATAATGTTATTTGTTGCATATCACACAGAGCAGTTTCCCTGCTTTAAAATTTCCTTTCTCCTTCTGTTCATTTCCCCCTTCCCTTTAACCAGTGACAACCACTGGCCTTTTTACTATTTCTACAGTTGTGCCTTTTCGAGAATGTCATACAGTTGGAAGCATACAGTATATAACCTCCCGACTGGTGTCTTCCATTTAGAAATATGCACTGGAGATACGGGCGTGGTGGCGCAGCCCGTCATCCTAGTACTTGGGAGGCCAACACCGGAGGCCGCAGGCTCACAGCCAGTCTTAGCAGCTTAGCGAGGTCCTCTGCAACTTAATGAGACCCTGTTTAAAAAAATTAAAGTAAAATAAAATACGGCTGGGGGTGTAGCACAGAGGTAGACTGCCCCTGGGTTCAGTCCCTAGAAACACACACACACACACACACACACACACACACACACACACACACACTTAAGGCCCCTCCGCATCTTTTTATGGCTTGATAACTTGTTTCTTTTTATCACTGAATCCTGTTGTATGGATGGGTCTCTGTTTATCCATTTACCTATGGAAAGACATCTTGGTTTCTTCCAATTTTGACAATTATGTTTAAAGCTGCTATAAACATTCCCGTGCAGGTTTTAGTGTAGACACAACTTCCTGACTCATTCAGGTAAACAGAAGTGCAATTGCCGGATCATATGGTCTGTTTGTGTTTGGTTTTGTAAGAAACTGCCAAACCGTCTTCCAAAGTGCTGTTTTAAACACTTCTACCAGCCAGAAATGAGGATTCCTGTCGCCGAGTCCTGGGGCTTTCGGTATTGCCAGGTTTGTTTTTTAAATTAATTTGTTATTTTAGCTATTCTGAGAGGTGTACAGATATGTGGCGGTATCTCTTCTCTTCCTTTTCTTTCTTTTCTGTTCTTTCTTTTTTTTTTCTTTTCTTTCCTTTTCTTGTGGTCCTGGGGATTAACCCAGGAGCATTCTACCTCTGAGCCACACCTCCAACCCTATTTTAGTTTTTATTTGGAAATAGGGCCTTGTTAAGTTGTGGAGGGCATATATATATATATATATATATATATGCGTATACATATACATATATATGCATATATATACATATATACATATATACATATACATATACATACATATATATATATGTATATATGTATATATATATATTTTGGGGGGTGGTACTGGGGATGGAACCCAGGGGCTTTCTACCTCCGGGCTATACTCCCAAACCTTTTTTATATTTTATTTGGAAACAGGGTCTCACTAAGTTGCCGAAAGCCTCACTAAGTACCTGAGGCTGGCTCCCAACCTGTGTGATTGTCCTGTCTCAGCCTCCCAAGCACAGGGATTACAAGTGTGCACCACCACGTCCGGCCTTATATATATATATTTTTGGTACTGGGGATGGAACCCAAGGGCATTCCACCTTTGAGCAATACCCTCCAGCCCTATTTTTTTAAGTCATTTTTATTTTTTTTTTAGTCTTTTTTTTAAAAAAGGGTCTCACTGAGTTGTGAAGAGCCTTGCTAAGTAGCTGAGGCTGTCCGTGAACCACGATCCTCCGGTCTAGGCCTCCAGAATGCTGGGATTGCAGGGGTGCAGGGTGGCACCTGGCCTGGTTTTATTTTGCAGTTTCCCAAGGACACATCACGCTGAGTATCTTATCATGTGTGTTTTGCCTTCTGGACTTCTCTGGCATGACATGCGTTTCAATCTTTTCCTTTGGGTTTTACGTAGTGGATCAGGGAAAGATCTGGAGGAGGTGAAGGAGTGCGCTGTTTGGAAGACTATAGAAAGAATATTCTGCACAGAAGCTGGGCTGCGGGTGTGCTTGGTAAGTTCAGGAGTCCAGCGGGAGGAGAGGGAGCAGCCAGGGCCAGGGCAGCGGGCCAGGAGCAGGCAGGGCAGGTATGGGGCGGTGGCCCACCTTACAGGGCCTTGCGCACCTTTAGACCTCGGCTTCCTGTGAAGCGAGGGAGGAAAGCAGAGGGGCTTGGGCAGAAAACTATGCAATGACTCACATTTAATACCATCTGCTGCAGTGTACCAAAGGCGGGCGATGCCAAAGCAGAGCCCAGGCCGGGCGTGGTGGCACACACATACAGTCCTTGGGAGGCCGAGACAGGAGGATCGCTAGCGCAAGGTCAAAACTAAGACTGAAATGGGGCTGGTGGTGCAGCTAGGTAGTAGAACACCTCTGGATTCCATCCCCAATACCAGAAAAACAAAACAAAACTACAAAAATGCAGAGTCCAGCTCTGAGGCTGGTGTAAGGACGAGGCAGGAGGGAGCGGAGTGAGCTGCGCGGTGTTCGTGGGAAGGACTAGAAAGGACTGCCTTCTGCATGCTTCCAAGGCGAGGACTGCACGGGTGGGTGAGGAGGCACAAGGGCTTAAGATGGTCCCAGGTCTGTATTTCCCTCTCAGCATCCGAAAGGAGCGTTGGGATGGATGTTCTGTCTCCCTCCCTCTCTACACAGAGGCTTGTTTTCCATTTTTTTCATTCCTGATCCGTTCTTCTTTCTTTTTTTCTCTCTTTCATTAATGTCCACTTATATGTTTGGAAAATCATAGGTTGTGTAAGGGGGTTTTAAATGTACACTAATTCTTAAAATTTTGACATAGATTTTGCTCCTTATAGTTCAAGAACTAGCCACAAGCCGGGCATGGTGGCTCATGCTTGTAATCCCAGCATTCAGGAGGCTGAGACAGGAGGATCGCGGTTTGCAGGCAGCCTCAGCTACTTAGTGAGGCCCTCTGCAACTCAGTGAGACCCTGTTTCAAAATAAAGAATTAAAAAAAAAAAAAAAGATCTGAGGGTGTAGCTTGGAGGTAGAATGCCCCTGGGTTCTATCTCCAATACTGCAAAAACAAAACAAAACAACAAAAAAACCCACCACCACCACCACCAACAACAAAAGAACTAGCCAGAAGCGGGGAGTGGTGGCTCAGGCCTGTAAATCCCAGCATTTGGGGGACTGAGGCAGGAGGATCGCAGGTTTGAGGCTGGCCTCAACAATTTAGCAAGACCCTCTGCAACTTAGTGAGACCCTGTTTCAGAATTAAAAATAAAATGGGGCTGGGAGTCTAGCTCGAAGGTAGAAAGTGCATGGGTTCAATCCCCAGTGTGTGTGTGTGTGTGTGTGTGTGTGTGTGTGTGTGTGTGTGTGAACTAGCTACAAAGCTGAATGTGTATCTGATTCATTTATTTACACTGCTGCCTGTTTTCACCTAGCATAGAGCCAGAGCCCTGACTAGAACCTCCCTGTTGCCTCCAGCTCCCAGCCACTGTCCACTGCACTGACACCATCCCCGTCCCCGTCCCCACGGACACCTGCTTGCACGCCTCTCTGGGGTGCGTTCCTGAGCGGGGCTGCTGGACATATTTAGTTACATACACACAGTCATCCTTGGTATACGGTTTAGCTTCCTCCTCTTTTTTTTTTTTTTCTCTGTGGTACTAGGGATTGAACCCAGGGACATTCACCTCTGAGCTATACACCCAGCCCTGTTTTTTTTTAATTATTATTTTATTACTATTTTTGTCTTAGCCTTTGTACATTTTAGAATCAGTTTGTTACATTCCCCTAAAAAATACCGCTGGAATATTGGCTGAAGCATTAGTTATTTTTTGAAGAACCTATAGATTTTTTTAAAACTATTTCACTTGAACATGACATATTTATCATTTCTGGTCTTCTTTCCTGTCTTTAATAGAAAACATAGGACTCTTCAGAAATTATTGGAAATGTGTTTAAAGATATATTTACAAAGCTGAGCATGGTGATGTATACCTGGCATCCCCGTAGTTGAGAGACCGAGACAGGACGATCAGTCACAGGTTGACGGCCAGCCTCAGCAACTTGATGAGGTGCCCAGTAATCTAGAGGACCCTGTTTCAGAATAAAAAGGTAAAATGGGGCTGTGTGGCACTTAGAAGTGGAATGTCTCTGGTTTCATTCCCTAGTGCCACAAAAAAAGAAAAGCAATGATATATATACAAGGTAGGCATGGTGGTACACGCCTGCAATCCCAGCACTTGGGAGGCTGAGACAGGAGGATAACAGGTTGGGTTGGTTCAAGGCTAGCCTCAGCAATTTAGCAAGACCCTGTTTCAAAATAATAAAAAGGGCTGAGAGTGTGGGGGTGTAGCTTGGAGGTAGAATGTCTCTAGGTCTGATCCCCAGTACCAAAAAAAAAAAGATATATTTATAAAGTGGAGGTGAATAATTTGGAAACTGCCTACATGCCCAGTCATAGAAGAATAAATAAATAGAAAGTAGGCTGACTATGTGCCGATAGGGAGTCACATCCTTGAACGCCTGCCTTCCTAGAATCCGTGTTGACGTGCGGAAGTGTTACTGCTCTGCTGCCACATGGTTAGTTGGTGACTACAGAGATTAGAAGTCTTTATTATAATTCTGGAATATGTTCCAGATTTTCGGAAGTGAACAGACTTTATTTTTATGATTGTCTTTTTTTTCTGTAAAAAGCGCGTTGGAAGCAAATAGGTTTTGTGCTTGCTCTCTGAGTCTGCATCGGGCAAGCGGTTTCTGAATCATCTAATTAGCTCATGGAACCGGCTACTGTGAGACGACTCGACTCTCGCACGCCGCCCTGCTCCCCATGACACCCGGCCGGCTGGGCTCCGCACGGTGGGGGAACCGTATTCCACGCACTCGCCTCCTCATGCAACAAATACTTAATAATCTGCTTCTGTGCTCAAAGAACTTCACTGGAGCCATTAAAGATAAATGGTAAGAGAGTTGGCTCAGTGCCAGGGAGCTTCATATGGGGCATAAAGATCCAGGCCTTGGCTTTAAGGTTCACCAACTTTTGCCAACATTTTTTCTTTTTGCGGTACTGGGAATTGAACCCCGAGGCATTCTACCTCAGAGAGACACCCTCAGATCGATTTTATTTCTTATTTGGAAACAGGGTCGCACTAGGTTGCTGAGAGGCCAATTCTTAATATTTCTGAATCCCAGCCATCGTAGAATTCATCCCAGTTTTTTAATGCTGTCTCTTCACTTGGAATTTCTTTCCCTCCACATCCACCTGCTGCCTTTTCCTTTCTCCTCCCTTCCGTCCTTCCTTCCTTCCTTGATGCTGAGGATTAAGCCCAGGGCTGTTCTACCTCCAAGCTGCACCCCCTGCCCTATTTTTACTTCATCTGATTTGGGTCTCGCTAAGTTGCTGAGAGCCTGGCTAAGTTGCCGAGGCTGGCTTTGAACCTGTGACCCTCCCGTCTCAGCCTCCTAGTACTGAGATTACAGCTGCGTGCCACCACGCCTGGCTTCCTCCTCGTCTTGTGATCCTTCTGCTTCTGCTAACATTTCACCAGCACTTTGTTTTATTTTATTTTTATTTTTTTGTGGTAGTGGAGATTGAACTCAGATGCCCTCTACCTCTGAGCTATACTCCCAGCCCTATTTTATTTTTAAAATTTTGGTATTGGGGACTGAACCTTGGGTGCATTCTACCTCTGAGTGACACCCCTAGCCCTTTTTATTTTTAATTTAAAAATTCGAAACAGGGTCTTGCTAAATTGCTAAGGCTGGCCTCCAACCTGTGATCCTCCTGTCTCAAGCTCCCAAGTCCTGGGATTACAGGCGTGCAACATCATGCCTGGCTCCCACCAGCACACACTTTATTTATTTATTCATTTATTTTTATGGTACTAGAAGTTGAACTCTCATCTGAGTTATACCCCCAGCGCTATTTTATTTTTTATTTTGAAACAGAGTCTTGCTAAGTTGCTGAGGTCCTCACTAAATTTCTGAGGATGTCCTCAAACCTGCCATCCTCAGGTCTCAGCCTCCCAAGCTGGGAGTCCAGGCGTGTGCCACCGGATCTGGCCCCAGGGTCTCTCTAGAGCCTCGCCCCCAGCACCTGCCCACTTTGCTGGAGGCGCGTGGGTTCCAGCCTTCTAATCCTCACATCCTGGGATTTCAGGTGATGACTCCATCCTGAGAGGGAGTGCCTCCTCATGTAAGTGAGGCTGTTATCACACTGGTATAAACTCAGCTGCCATCCACTGGGTCTGTTAGGAACGACAAGATACTCCCACTGCCTAGGAACACCAGGGGGCCAGGGATTTTGTACAGTCAAAGATAGCCCGGCTGCAGCAGGGTGGAGCAGGCTTGTAATCCCAGTACTTGGGAGGCCGAGGCAGGAGGATCCCAGGTTTGAAGCCAGCCTCAGCAACGTAGGAGACATTCTCAACCAAGTGAGATCCTGTTTCAAACTAAAAAATAAAATAGGGCTGGGGTATGGCTCAGCGTTAGAACTCTCCTGCGTTAAATCCCTAGTACCAAAAAAAAGAAAAAAGAAAAAAAAGACAAATATAATAAATATTACTCTTCTTATCCTCATCACTCAAGTAATTATAAAGAATTTAGGATCTCTATGTCAGGAACTTAATATGACCAAAAAACATATGGGGCCAGCTACCCATATCAGGGGGCCCCACAACAGCAGATTAAAAGGTTTTAATTATGCACACACACACACATATATATATGTATATAAAACAGATATATCTATTAAATATATTTATATAGTTATTACTTATATAGATATTTATTAAATATATGCTTATATATTTAGTAACTATATATTTTGGTATTATTGGGGATTGAATCCAGAGGCATTCTGTCTCCAAGCTATACTTCTAGCCCTTTTTAAAATTTTTCATTTTGAAACAGGGTCTTCCTAAGTTGCTGAGTTTGCCCCTAACGTGCAATCCTCCTGTCTCAGCCTCCCAAGTATTGGGATTACAGATGTGTGCTACTACACTCGGTGGATTAAAAATATTTTTTGAAAATTGCACCTGTACTGAACATGTGTAGACTTTTCCTTTACTCTCACTGAGCAATACAGTATAACAGCTACTGAAGTAGCATTTACCTCGCACAGGCGTCATGTCATATGGAGATGATTTAAATTATATGGGAGAACGTATATGGACTATATGCAAATACTATGCCATTTTATTTTTTATTTTTTTTATTTTTTTTATTTTTTATTTTTTTTATTTTTTTCATATTTATTTTTAATTGGTGCACTGTATTCATACATCATAGTGGGATACATACTTTTGTAGACATACATGCACACATTGCCCAGTCAGCCCCCACCCGATCCCCACCCTGTTCTCTCCCTATCCCCCCCTCCTATGCTTGGCTTAGTGGTTGACATCTAGTATTATAGCAATTTATCCAAAATTAAAAATGATAATCTCTCATAACAGTTTCATTTGTCTGATACCAAGCTTTTGATGACTTAAAGATAACATTTCAATATTTCTTTTTACTTTCTTTCTTACCAGAGAATCTATTTTTTTCTATTTTTTAGGTGAAACTATCATATATTTATATATTTATTTTTCAGAGAAAAAAAATCTATCCTAATATGGAATATGGACTCTAGGTACCCAAAACGATCTTGAAAAAGAACAAAGCTAGAAGATATATATTTTCTGATTTCAAACCATATAAAGCTACAATAATTGAAACAGTGTAGTACTATTCTAAAGGCAGATATATAAACCATTGGAGTTAAATAAAAGCCTAGAGCTAAATTCTTCCCTATATTGTCAAGTTATTTTTGACAAGGTTTCCACGAACATTTGGTGGTGGAAATAATAATCTTTTAACTAAATATTGTTGAAACATAATAATTACATGGAAAAGAATAAAATTGGACCCTTACCTAATCCCATATACAAGTATTAACTCAAAATAGATAAAAGACCTAAATATAAATCTTAAGACTATAAACTTTTAGGAGAAAATCTGGGTCATAAAACCTCACAACATTGAAATTGGCAGTGATTTCTTGGTTATTATTTCAATGGCACAGGCAACAGAAGAGTATACAAACTCCCTAAAAAATAAAAAACATATTGTATATCCAAAGACAATGTAACCAGAGTTAAGAGTTACTAATAGAATGGGATAAAATATTTCCAAATGCTATACCTGAAGGTATATTAATATTCCAACTAGAAATCCTAAAAATTAACAACAATAAAGGCAAACAATACCCTTTAGAGATAGGTAACAGACTAACATAAATAATGAATCTCCACAGATAACCAATCTTAGTTGTCTGTTGGATGGAAAATCTTGTTTCTCTAGTTCTGGTGTGTGTTACCTATTTCTTCTTTGTAGTTAATCTCTTTGAGTATTTTCTCTAGTGCTGGTTTTGAAGACATAAATTCCTTCAGTTTCTGTTTGTCATGGAAGCTTCTTATTTCTCCATCTAATTTGATAGAGAGTTTTGCTGGGTAGGAAATTTTTGGCTGGAAGTTGTTTTCTTTCAAAATTGGGAATATGTTACTCCAAGCCCTTCTGGCTCTCATAACTTGGTTTGGGAAGTCTGGAGTGATTCTAATTGGTTTGCCTCTGAATGTCACTTGGCCCTTTGCTTTTGTTGCCTTTAAGATTCTCTGCTTGGCTTCCACATTGGTCATTTTGACAATTATGTGGCGTGGGGATCCTCTTCTCCGATCCTGTCTAAAGGGAGTTCTATACGTTTCCTGGACCTGCGTATCGACCTCTTGCTCTATGTCTGGAAAATTTTCTGCTATTACTTCCTTGAAGAGATTGTTGATCCCTTTAGTTTCACTTTCTTTTCCCTCCTCTATTCCAATTATTCTTAGGTTAGCTCTCTTAAAATGGGCCCATATTTCTTCAATATCAGATTCCTGCTGTTGGGTATTTTTTCCTAGATTAGAAACTATGCGTTCATTTTTGGAATGATCATCTTCTAAGAGCGAGATTCTGTTCTCCATGTGTTCTAATCGGTTGTTTGTGCTTTGAATTGAGGCCTTTACTTCATTAATTGCATCCTTTATCTCTTTTTGGCTCTCTCTGAGTTCTTTTCGAAGCACCTCTATTATTTCTACAGTTATTTTCCTGATTTGATCTTCTAGAAATCTCTGATTCTCTGTTTTATCGGGTTCTGATGTTGTGGGGTTGTGGGCATTAATTGCTCCAGTATTATTCCTCTTTCCCATGATTTCGGAAGTTTGTGCCTTCTCTGGGTTCTTCCCTTGGGTCACTATGACTTCACTTAAGGTGCTCTGGATCTCGAGTCAGTAGTATCTCAGACCCCACTACTCCTTTACTGGGTTGTATCACAGAGTCTCCGACCCAGAGAGTCGATAGAGGCTGCTTTAGACCGTGGAGGGTGCCAGGTTGCACGTTCTCCTATGGTGTGATATCACTGCCACCGCCCCTCTCCCACTGGGTCAAGTCCCAGTGAGTACAGTACTGGGATTTCTCCGCTGTGGCCCGCAATTTGACTCACTGTTCTTGAGTACGCAGATGTAGCTGTAGTGAGTTCCGTGCTGCTGCCGCCGGTGGCAATATGGCGCCGCTGCTACGCCCTCGGCTGTTGGGCTGGCGTTTTTTTTGTTTTTTTTTTTTTTCTTGGTTTTGATTTCCACTCTGAATCCCTGCAGCGTGTGCTGAGCTCAGATACTGGGAGCTTTAGATGTCCTCTGCGCCGAGAAATCCCGCCTGGCTGTTCCGCAGTGGCTCCCCTCGGCTTGCTGTGGCCGTCCCGTGAATTCGCCGGCAGTATGGCACTGCTGCCGCATCTGCCGCGTCCTCGGGCGTGAAGATATCCTCTGTGGCTCTGTTCTCAGTCCGCTTTCTCTCTGGAGCCTGGTGATTTTTTTTTGTTTCTCTGGTGATGTTGTTTTCTGGCTTTGAAAGGCGCTGATTTTGTGGTAATGGATATTTGTTGTTAGCGGGGCTCTTAAGCCCCGCTTTTCTCGGTCGCCATCTTCCCGGAAGTCTCATACTATGCCATTTTATTAGAATTTGGTTTCTGTGGGATGGGCTGGGGGTCCTGGAACCGACTTCCCATGTATTGCAAGGAACTTCTGGGTTTTGTTTCTCTTTTCTTTTTCCTCCTCCTCTTCCTCCCCCTCCTCCTCTTCCTCCTCTTCTTTTTCTTCTTTTGTGTGTATGGTACTGGGGACTGAACCCAGGAGCAGTCTACCTTTGAGCTCTACCCCCAGTCCTATTTTATTTTTGTATTTTTTAGACAGGGCCTCACTAAGTTACTGAGGCTGGCTGCGAGTGGTCCTCCCGTCTCAGCCTCCCACGTACTAGGAATACAGATGTGAGCCACCATGCCCGGCTGGGAACTGCTGTATTTCTTATGATGCACTGGGATGGCCCAGTTTCTCCTGAGAAGAACACTGAGACAGTTGATTCTAAGGGGCGTGAGGGGCCGGGCAGGCAGGCTGCTGGGAACCAGCAGCAAAGCGGGCCCAGACATGCAGGGTGGGGTGGGGGTTGAGCGAGTGAGGAGCCCGGAGGATGAGGCCACCTGCAGGTCTTGCTTAGGGGACACTCCGAGGCCAAGGGTGCTCGTGGGGAGCAAGAGGGGAGGAGCTGGTGGAGACAGAGGGAGCCCTGTCTTCCTGACCTAAGCCTCCCGGCACACAAATGGCAGTTACGTAGTTATACAACCAGGAATGGGAGGATCAGAAGATAACTGTGTTGTTGAGGTATTTGTGTCTAACTTGTACTTTATCAAGGTTAAGAGCATGGCATTAGTTTTCCTTCACTCTCCTTTGTATGAGAAGGAAGAAAGGTTATGTACCTAGCTTCTAGAATTACAATTTTAGTACTAACAATAGCTAACGTGTGCGTGCGTGCGCGCGCGTGCGCGCGCGTGTGTGTGTGTGTGTGTGTGTGTGTGTGTGTGTGTGTGATACTGGGAATAGAACTTGGGGACATTCTACCTCTCAGCTACACCAGACCTTTTTTATTTTTGTTTTTTAAACAGGGTCTCCCTAAGTTGCAGAGAGTCTTGTTACACTGTTGAGGCTTGTCCTCAAACCTGGGGTCCTCCTGGCTCAGCCTCCCAAGTACTGGGATTACAGGCATGTGCCATCATTAAAATGATTCCTCAGGCAGGCTGGTGAAAAGCAGCTGAAGTTTTCTTACAACCAGG
This sequence comes from Muscardinus avellanarius, assembly GCF_963383645.1. Taxonomy (NCBI): domain Eukaryota; kingdom Metazoa; phylum Chordata; class Mammalia; order Rodentia; family Gliridae; genus Muscardinus; species Muscardinus avellanarius. The sequence continues at coordinate 113,820,523 of NC_137793.1, forward strand.
TCCTTTCCTGTCCTCTGTGTTTCTGGGATGAGGGGAGGGGAAGGAAGAGAGTTCAACATCTCCCCACTTCCCCTGTCCCAAGATCTCCCAGAATGCTATTCTCCCTGCTCACTGCCACAGCTTCTGTGGCCCGTTCTGGAACCCTAGGCACATTTGCCTTCACTGCGCCCATCAGAGCGCCTCAGGAGCGTGCAGAGGGGAGCCCGTGCACTTGGACGGATGCGTTGCTAGGTAACCTCAGCGGTTACTAAGGGCCATTGTCTATAGGTACGGATGCGTTGCTAGGTAACCTCAGCGGTTACTAAGGGCCATTGTCTATAGGTACGGATGCGTTGCTAGGTAACCTCAGCGGTTACTAAGGGCCATTGTCTGTAGGTACCATTTTGGTACATAGTGCCTCAGTGGACACAGAAGGAGGAGTTTTACCCCCAGGCTGCTGGGAGAAAGACTTTAAAAACCTTCTCTCTATTACTGGTGACCTCAGGATGTCCTAGGACAGACAGCAAGAACGATGGTGAGCCACAAGCGTGCTCCTGACCAGCGTTCCAGGAACTTTCATCACTGATTCCTTGTTACATCCTTCTACGAACCCTTCTACAGATAAAGAAATAGAAGCGCAGTCCGGTTGAGTCAGCAGCCCCAGCTCTATGGGCCATGATACCCCGCCGCACCGTGCCATTCAGAAGTGTTTTGTAGCAGTTCGAGAGCGCCTGGAAGACATCCATTCGAGTTATGTGTAGGGGAGTTTCATTTTGTCCAGCCTTAGATTGCTTTAACCACGTGGGGGGAGTTATTTCAGCCTTTCTCACCCCCATTTCCTTTTGTGGAAAACGGCACAAAGAACTCAAGCAGTTCTGTAGACTCATAATAAGAGCAGATGTGGCCCAAGTTGCCAGAGTAAAACGCTGTTAAAATACCGGCTGAACCTGAGAGCTGTGGAGTGGCTTTTGGAGGAAGAGCGTGTGCAAGAGCCTGGCGTGTGGCCAACACTCTTACCGCCCTTGGGTGAGTCCTGCCCTTATTGTGATACTTATATTTCCTGTTCCTCCTTTGTTCCTCCTCACCCCAGTCACTCAGATAACTCCGAGATTCGCCTTTACAGCCTGAACAATCCTGCCAAGGAGACCAGCTCTGAAACTTTCAACTTAGTTCCAAGGAGAGAGAAGTAATAAAATACTGTTCAAGAGCGCAGTCGTATATTGTCAGAGCATCTCTGCCCACCCCATTCTCTCCCCGAGCACACACAGAAGTCGGTGAGGGGCATGGCCACCGTGCAGGTACTGATTGCCACGTGTCACAAGAAACCCAGCGGCAGCCTTCCTGCTGTGGTTTGGGTGTGATAGAGCCGGGTTAAAGCACACGTGTACATCACAGTCCTAACCTGACCACGCAGCGTCAGTGGCCATCTGCAAAAGATGATGGCCGTTCGTGTTTTTTGATGTTAGCGGTGGATTCTGTTCTTACTTCTTTATTTTTATATTTTTTAATTTTTATATATTTTTTGCAGGTCTGGGATGGAACCCAGGGACATTCTACCTCCAAGCTACACCCCTAGCCCTTTTTTTTATTCTTTATTTTGAAACAGGGTCTCACTAAGTTGCGGAGGGCCTCACTAAGTAGCTGAGGCTGTCTGTGAACCGTGATCCTCCTGTCTCAGTCTCCTGAAAGCTGGGATGACAAGCGTGCGCCACCATGCTTGGCTCTTATTTCTTTTAAAACTTGATTTTTAGTTGGGCGTGGTGGCTTATGCTTGTAACTTCGGTCCTTGGGAGGCTGAGACAGGAAGATTACAGCTTTGCAGCCTCAGCAACCTAGCAAGGCCCTCCACAACTTAGTGAGACCCTGTTCAAAATAAAAAATAATAAAAATCAGGGATGGAGGTAGTGTAGCTGCAAGGTAGAATGCCTCTGAGTTCAATCCGCACTACCACATGCACACAGAAATAAATAAATAAAAATTGATTTTAATTGTCAAAGGACATAGAACATATATCGAAGGCATGCAACGTGAAGTTTTGATTAATGTGTATATTGTGCAATGACTGTCAAGCTGATTAACATATACCTCACTGCACATGCTTATCATATTTGTGGTAAGAACATATCAGATTTACTCTCTCAAGCTGAGTGTACTGGCGCATGCCTGTCATCTGAGTCCTCGGGAGGCTGAGACAGGCGGCTCTCTGAGCAATTTTCAAGTATATAATACTTGGAAAAATCTATTCTCTTAGCAAATTTCCTCTCCTTGCGATTTTGAAGCATACTCTTCTTTATTAATGATAGTCACCAGGATCAACAATAGACCGCCAGAATTATTCTTCCTTTCTAACTCAAAGTTTTAAAAAATTTAAATTTGTTATTTTCATTTTTTTTATTGTGGGGTGTTGAGCCCAGGGGCATTCTACCTCTGAGCTACACCCCAGCCCTTTTCTCTATTTTTTTTTTTTTTTGGTTGTGGTGTGGTACTGGGGTTCCTGGAAACCCTTCTACCTCCAGGCTACACTCCCAGACCTCTTTTTATGCTTTTTTAAAATTTGGAAACAGGGTCTCTGAAGCCAGCGCGGCTGGCTTCGAACCTGCACAATCCTCCTGTCTCCGCCTCCCAAGTGCGGGGATTACAAGCGTGTGCCACCACGCCTGGCTCTGTTTTTGTTTTGAAACAGGGTCTAGCTAGGTTGCTAAGAGACTTGCTGCATTGCTGAGACTGGCCTTAAACCTGCGATCCTCCTGCCTCAGCCTCCCAAGTACCAGGATTATAGGCATTCACCACCATGCCGGCGCCTGATATTCCTCGTACCACACGATAACCCGGTGCCACACCATCGTGGCCCCTCCACTGGCTATATTCTATCTTGTCAGCTCCATTTCTAGAATATTTCTTAGAGCACAATACGATATTTTTTTTTCTTCTTTTGTGGTACTGGTATGGAACCCAGGGGCTTTCTACCTCCAGGCTATACTCCCGACCTATTTTATATTTTATTTGGAATCAGTCTCACTAAGTTGCTGAGAGCCTTACTAAGTAGCTGAGGCTGGCTTCGAACCTGCGCGATCCTCCTGTCTCCGCCTCCCAGCAGAATACAATATTGAGTGCGTGCTGGAGGCGCGGTGCACGCCTGGCTGGTACCTCCTTTGATTTCGATGCTGTGTACGTTCCCCCACCTCTGTGCTTCTCAGTGTACAGTACGGTAATTATTCTGGGGCATCATTTCCCCCCTATGCCCAGGAAGTGCTAGGGCGCCACTTCCTCCTGCAGTCCTAGACTCTTAGAATCACTGAGCTCTTGATCAAGGCTGGACCAGAGGTATCATTCAGTCTAGTATGTTTTATAGGTGGGAAGCAAAGTTTCAATCAAGACAAATGATGAGTGTGTGTGTGTGTGTGTGTGTGTTACTAGGGGTTGAACCCAGAGGCATTCTGCTTCCAAGTGACACCCCAGCCCTTTAAAATTTTTTTTTTTGTTGTTTTGAAATAGGGTCTCAGCAGGTTGCTGGGAGTCTAGCTAAGTTTCTGGGGTTGGTCTAGAAACTGGGGTCCTCCTGTCTCAGCCTCCCCACAGACACGCTCACAGGGAAGGTGGGGAGACCAGAGGGCCCGGAAGCCCCACTTGAACATACAAATCTTCCTCAGCTTCAGAATCTTCTAGAGCAGCCTGGGGCTGGGCCTTCATTTCCTGATCCCTGCTGTGCCAGCTGATAAGCGTAGGGATAGTTGTGCAGTTGTGCACCACCACACCCAGCTAGGATTGGTTTTTTTTTTTGTAGTACCGGGGATTGAACCCAGAGGTATTCTAACTCTGAGCTACACCCTCAGCCCTATTTTTTTTTTTTTTTTGTGGTATTGGGGAGGGAACCCAGGGACAGACTACCTCTGAGCTACAACTCTAGCCCTATATTTTATTCTTTATTTGGAAACAGAATCTCACTGAGTTGCAAAGACCTCACTAAGTAGCTGAGGCTGGCTGCGAACCCACGATCCTCCTGTCTCAGCCTCCCAAATGCTAGGATTACAAGTGTGCACCGCCATGCCCAGCATGATTTGATATTTTGAAATAAATGCTTGGCTGATTGTGAAAACCAAAGTATTCATGGAATGACTTGTAAATAGTTTGTTTCGGGGCATCAATTCCAACCCCCCTGCTCTGTCAAGTTTGGGTGATTCTACAGGGCAGGGGACACTGTCCACTGCCGGGGTCCAGCCCTAGCAAGACTCGAGGTTCGTGTGTTAGTGAGGGGAAGCCGAGATCGATGAGAGAAGAATTGCCACACAAAATCAGATTCAATCTTCTCCATTTTATTAAGGATTTGTTACAATTTTTATACTTTCTTTCTTGGCAGAAAAGCAAGGGCATAGTCATGCAGGCAGGATCTCCAAGGACAGGAAAAGTTTTATTTTTTATGGAGTTCAGGGCAGGGTGCCAGACATTTAAACAATCACGGTGTGCTTTGTCTCACGTCACGAGGCTGACTCAAACCCAGTCTTACACAGTGGCCCGAACTAAGGTCAGTTTGAACTTAATCTTTGGCCCAAACTTTATCCTTGGAAAAAATCTTTGCTGCCTGAGTCTCTCACAAGCCGCTGCCCATCAGCTTTAGTTATAATGCTTATACATAAAATTCCAATTATACATATTAATCCAAATAATCTAAAATACTTTTTTGAAGAAAGGAATGCCAGACATACTTCATGGGGGACCTACGCCGTTGCGGGTCCCCTGACCGAGCTTTCTCAAGATCTGCATGAGGTGCTGTAGCAGTCCACTGTTGGTGGACTTGCGCAGAGGAGATTGCCTACAGCCTTGATAGCACAGGCCCCTGTCCTGCAACGGGGCCAGGCAGTCAGGAAGCCATCTGCCTTCAGCTCGCTCTATCCCTCCACACTCTGCATTTTTATTTGAAAGTAATAGACAGGCCTGGATTGCACATGGTCTTTTTTCTATCTCCAGGCTACACTCCCAGACCTGTTTTATATTTTATTTGGAAACAGGGTCTCTTAAGCCAGTGCATCTGGCTTCGAACCTGCGCCATCCTCCTGTCTCCGCCTCCCAAGTGTGGGGATGACAAGCGTGCGCCACCACGCCCGGCCACCTGGTCTTTTAAAATCATTCCACTCTACCAAATATTTTTTCCACTTAATGCGACTTCTACCCATGGTACTACATTTCCCCTCCCTCCTTCCCTCCCTCCCCCTCCCTCCCTCCTTCCATCTCTCCCTCCCTCCTTCCCTCCTTCCACCTCTGAGCTCTACTCCCAGCCCATTTTATTTTTTATTTTGCAACAGGCTCTTGCCGGGTTGCTGAGGGGCTCACTGAGTTGCTGAGGCTTTTCTTGAACCTGCAGCCCTCCTGTCTCAGCCTCCCAGGTGCTGGATGACAGGCGTGGGCCACCGTGGCCGGCTCCTTCTATTTCTAAACGTCAATTTTCTATCCTCCTCAGGCTGTAGACCTTTCATTCACTAAGTATGAACCCTAAGTTGCTTGCTCAGCTTCCTCCTTCCATCCCTCTCCTTCCTTTCTTCCTTCCTTCCTTCCTTCCTTCCTTCCTTCCTTCCTTCCTTCCTTTCTCTGTCTTTCCTCTGCGCTACACCCCAGCCCTTAATTTTTCATTTTGAATCAGGGTCTTGCTAGGTTGCTGAGGTGGCCCTCAAATCTGTGATCCTCCTGACTCAGCCTCCCAAGCGTGGGGGTTATAGGCACGCGCCACCACGGCTGGCTCAGATATTTCTCTTCCCTCCTCGTGTGGTTCGTAGGGTGGTAGGTGCACTCTTAAACGTTCAGCTCCTTCCCCGCACTGGCCCCCGTGACTTGACATGGTCTCGTCAGCAGATCGGTCAAAGCCTACCGCTTCTAAGTGCTGCTTTAGAGACCACGACACCAAGACCTTCACCTCTAATCTTATTAAAGAAGAAAACACACTTCCTTGCTAGCACTAAACAAATGCTTACTCTCCCTCCGCTGTAATACGGGAAAACAAAGCCCGCTTTCTAATTATAGTTTGAAGCTAAATTGAGGACTTGTGGTAGGAGGATGAAGGTTTTGACCAACTTGTCACTGTGGGTGTTTTCATGAGCCTGCCTTTTGTCATAGAAGAGGGGGGAAAGAACATAACTAAAAAAATAAACCATCTAATTACTAAGCGCCAACTGCTTAAGGTAAACCTGGCAGCTGCAGGGCGGTTCAGATACCTGTGCTTATAAAAATACAGGCTGCCTCCTCTCACTTCTCTCTAGAGAAATGGATACATCACATCTCACCGGCAAGAGTGTCTTTGCTATGCAGTGATGGCAACTTACTCCTTTAACCTGAATTACTCTAGCCTTCCTGTTTTCCCCCTACTTTAAGCTGGTGAGGCCCAGTGTTAAGACCATAACCTGGAATCCGCTGGGCTCAGATGTGAGTCCTGGCCCTGCTACATGCTACACACTATGTTTTGGTTTTTGTTGGTGGTATTGGAGATGGAACCCAGGGTGTTCTACCTCTGAACTACACCCCAGTCCTATTTTGTTATTATTATTTTTTAAATTTTGAAACAGGGTCTCCCTAGGTTGCTGAGGGCCTCACTAAGTTGCTGAGGCTGGTCTCGAACCTGTGATCATCCTGTCTGAGCTTCTCAAGTGCTGAGATTCCAGATGTGTATGGCATTTAGGTAAATCTCTTGGGTTTGAATGAGAACGCCCAAACTGAATCAGCTCAAAAACCCTAGCTCTTATTTTATTATGAGTATAACAGTAAGAGAAAATCAGGCAACCAACCCGGAACCCCTTTCCGCCTGATTTGAGAACCCTCTCTCACGTGGCACGGCCCCTGTAAAAGCTGGCTGGGGAACTGTTCTGCCCCCAGAATTCCCCAGGCCATGGGGTCAGGGTTCCTAACGTGCGGTGCTCGCTTGTGTCCAGCCCTTTAAGATGGCACATCTGCGACTTACAGTGTGGGCTCTTCCATCTTCATTATTTATTTTTTTGGGGGAGATGCTGGGGACTGAACCAACGGGCATTCTACCTCTGAGCTCTACTCCCAGCCCATTTTATTTTTTATTTTGCAACAGGCTCTTGCCGGGTTGCCGAGGGGCTCACTGAGTTGCTGAGGCTTTTCTTGAACCTGCAGCCCTCCTGTCTCAGCCTCCCAGGTGCTGGATGACAGGCGTGGGCCACCGTGGCCGGCTCCTTCTATTTCTAAACGTCAATTTTCTATCCTCCTCAGGCTGTAGACCCTCCATTCACTAAGTATGAACCCTAAGTTGCTTGCTAGTCAGCTTCCTCCTGGACCAGGGCCGGCTGAGTCTCCAGGTGCCCGGTCTGCAGGACGCGCAGCAGAGCGCGGGCTCCTCCACCTACTCGCTTACTGACCACCTTGTGAGGACATCTCTCAGAAACTGGAAATTGTTAGCCAGGCGTGGTGGCGCACGCTTGTAATCCCCACACTTGGGAGGCAGAGACAGGAGGATCGCGCAGGTTTGAAGCCAGCCGTGCTGGCTTAAGAGACCCTGTTTCCAAATTAAAAAAAAAAAAAAAAAATATATATATATATATATGGTCTGGGAGTGTAGCCCGGAGGTAGAAGGGTTTTCAGGAACCCCAGTACCACACACACACACACACACACACACACACACACACACACACACACACCTGGAAATTGCGGCTTTTGTTGAGCCTTCCTTGGCGTTGACTCCGTGGTCAGGAATCTGTTCTGAACCCAGCTGTGTTGCTCCGGCTCTCCCCTGGAGCTGCCATGGCTAAGAGAACCTGCCTCTCAACAGCACTATGGCAATCGGAGCCCGTATTAGATATGGAATTTAGCTGAAAATAAAGTACACTGTGATGTAGTCTACACTCCCCTTTGTGTGCCTGTGGTCCTGGGCACAGAACCCAGGGACATTCTACCTCCGAGCTGTACCCCCAGCCCTATTTTTTATTCTTTATTTTGAAACCGGGTCTCACTACGTTGCAGAGTGTCTCCTAAGTAGCCGAGCCTAGCCTCGAACCTGCGATCTTCCTGTCTCAGCCTCCCAAGGATGGAGATTACAAGCGTGTGCCACCATGCCTGGCTCTCCATTCCATTTTTAAATGAGATCAACACTTAATGTCCACAAGTGAGTGAGGACAGAGGGTACTTGCTGTGAGTGGCAGTGCTTCATTCTTTTTACTGGCTGAGTAGTTTTTCACTGTTTGTGCCACACATTCTTTTTCTGTTTTTGGTGCACTGTAGTCATTCATGACGCAGGGCAGAGCGATCGAGACGCGCATGCGCGCTGTGCCCGGCGCGCCTCCTTCCACTCCTCCGCAGTACTGACGTTGAGGCCGGCATCGCCAGTTCTGCTCTGTTCATCATGTTCATTGAAGTGCTCCTTTCATCCAGTCCCTTCCCCCAGCCCCTCCCTGGCCCTCCGCCACCCTCAGGCTTCTCCTGTGTGGTCTGGAGTCCCTCTCACATCCCAGTTTCTCTCTAGCATAAGGAAGAAAACATTTGACCCTTTAATTTTTTTTGTAATTGGCTAATCTCATTTAGCACAATATTCTCTGGTCCCGCCCATTTTCCTGCAAATGACATACCTTTTCTCTGTATGGCTGCATAGAATTCCATCGCGTGTCTATCCCATCCTATGTCATCCATCCGTCTGTGATGGACACCTGGGCTCGTCCCATGACTTGGCCATTGGGAATTGTGCTGCCATGAACATAGGCCTGCATGACTGATGGCGGTCTCGCTTCAGTTCATGGGTAGACCCCAGGGGTGGGAAAGCTGGGTCATACGGCAGCTCATTCTCCTCCTGAGGGCCGCCACACCGAGCCCGAGTGGCTGTGCTAACGAGCGAGCCCACCAACTGTAGGACAGTGCACTCCCTGCTTCTTCGCAGAGGCAGTGCTATTTGTGTTTACCACGATGCTCGTGCTGGTCGGGGTTAGTGGAGACCCCAGGGTCGTTCTGATCTGCACTGTGGGGAGCCATTAAGGCCTTCCCCTAGATTGGTGTCTCTGACTCAGCTGACTGTCCTTCGCCCAGAGTCAACGAGGTTTGGGGTTATGGAAAGTTCAAAGAGGTCTGAGAGAGGATCAGGTGGTGATGACACGAGGGTACTGATAGGCCTATCTGTAATGATGTGTTTGTATTGTTCTTTATTTTATTCTGGTGGTGGTAGCACAAGAATGTTGATTGACCTGTAGCTGTGTATAAATACCTCTGGAAAAACAAACCCGGGGTCGGCGCAATAAAGATGAGATTGACCCAGAAGCTGCGTTGGCCAGGAGCGTCTGCGCAGTAGAGAATACTGACCCAGGCGTAGTCGTCGACCCACAGGAAATATTGACCCATGAACAGGGGTCGACCAGTAGAGATAGTAGGCTGGCAGCTCCCCCACGTTAGAATTTAAAATTCTCCATCCTCACGCTTCACTTCAGAACCCGTACTCTTGCTGGCTGGCTCCAGCAGGTGGTGGCCTGTACGGGGAAATTCTGAAACTGAGCATCCTGTGAAGGACAGCGCTGAATAAAAAAGGAGCGCACTCAAAGATTTTTGGTAGTGGTGAAATGTGGGAATTTTGTAATATATAATCGGTCACTAAAGTAAAGCTTTGCGCAAAAGAAACTAAGCTGGCAAATGAAGAAAGAAACTAAGATAGAAAATGAAGGCGCCTAACGTGTAAATAGTAATAGAGGATAGGTCAGAAGATTAGTTCCTAATGTAAGAGTTGTAAAAATCCAATGGGTCAAAAAATAAGTTTTGTTTTTTGCGTATATGTTAGAAGATATGCTTTGTGTTAAGCTTCCTAAGGAAGAATCTGCTGCTCAGTACCATAGAGATGAGTTGTTTTCTTTAATTTCACCGCTTCAAGCAGCGATAAATGGGGCTGCAAAAAATGGAGAAGATACTAGGGGATTCAGCGTTTTTCCCGGATACTGAAGACCCTGATGGTTAAGGAAGTGTTATTAGGAAGACCCTTATGGTTAAGGAAACGTTATTAGATTTCTTAGATGCCAACAAAGCTGGGTCAAGGAGGTGTTATTAGAGGACATAGACCCTTTCCTTTCAAACAATCCAGTTACTGAATATCCTAACGGTCAAGGAGGTGTTATTAGAGGACATAGACCTTTTCCTTCCAAACAATTAAAATAATTGAAAATGGCTTGTGCTCAGTATGGACCAACGGCGCCTTTTACTCAAGCCATGTTAGAATCTCTCTCTATGGAGGCTCTGTGTCCTTCTGATTGGAAGCAGATAGTCCGAGCTTGTTTATCAGGGGGTGATACAAATTCAGGAAGTCTGAATTTGTAGAACAATGCCAATTCACAGCAGATGTGAACATAGCTCAGGGAATACCCATAAATCTTGATATGTTAGCAGAAGAAGGACAGTTTAGGGAGACCGCTCAGCGATTAAAATTTAGTCTAGCTTCTTATGCTCAGACCAGTGCTGCTGCGCGTCGAGCATGGGACAAGTTGCCTTCTTCGGGAAAACAAAAAGAAGATCTTTCAAAAATAAGACAAGGACCAGATGAGCCATATCAGGAGTTTGTAGCCAGGTTATTACAAACTGCTAGTAGATTGATAGGCGACAGTGAAGCAGGGCTGTTGCTCGTAAAGCAATTAGCCTTTGAGAATGCTAATGCTGTTTGTCAAGCTGCCTTACGCCCTTTTAGAAAGAAAGGAGACCTGTCTGATTATATTCGACTATGTTCCAACATAGGACCTGCATATACACAGGGGCTAGCTATGGCTGCGGCATTACAAGGGAAAACTGTATAAGAAATCCTTTTCCAACAACATAAAAAATTGGGAACTAAGAATAATATGGTTAAAAGCTATGGGTATAGACAAAATGGTCATTTAGTTAACTGTCCACAGAGGCAGAGTGCTAGTAATAGACGAGAGCCAGGCTTATGCCCTTGATGTGGAAGAGGGAAGCACTGGGCTAAGGAATGTAAATCAAGGCCTGATGAGCAAGGGAATCAGTTCCTGTCGGGAAACGGGAGGAGGGGCCCGCCTCAGGCCCCGCAGCAACAATGTTATGGGGTACTCCAGACAGCTGTACCACAGCGGACAGCTCTCAACAAAACAAACCATTCAGGACTTATTCCGAGCAACCCCAGGCAGCGCAGGATTGGACCTCTGTGCCTCCACCTATACAGTATTAACTCCCGAAATGGGAATGCAAGCCCTTCCTACTGGCGTTTATGGTCTGTTACCTAAAGGGACAGTAGGATTGTTGTTAGAATGGAGTAGTTTCACCTTGAAGAGAATTATAGAAGCCCCTGGAGTAGTTGATTCTGACTATGAAGGAGAAATAAAAATTATGATACATTCTCCTCAAGGGATAGCTGTTATTAATGCAGGCCAACGACTGGCACAATTAGTATTGCTACCTCAGGTGCAAACTAATAATAGTGCTCAGAGTTCCTAAACGGGGTAAAAAAGGATTTGGCTCATCAGATGCCTTTTGGGTCCAAGTGATTGGAACTCAAAGACCAGAATTGATCTTGTTTATTAATGGGAAATAATTTTCAGGGTTATTAGACACGGGGGCAGATGTTTCTGTCATAACAGCTGATCTATGGCCTAAAAAATGGCCTCAGCATTCCTCCATCACTCACCTTAAAGGCATAGGACAGACGCAAAACCCTGAACAAAGCAGTGATTGGCTTACTTGGAGAGATGAGAAAGGCCATACTGGAATTTTTCAGCCCTATATTGTTCCAGGACTTCCTGTCAACTTATGGAGCCGAGATGTTATGCAGAACATGGGTGTATATCTTTATAGCCACAGCCCTATAGTGACACAGCAAATGTTAGATCAAGGACTTTTACCAGAGGAAGGTCTCGTGATAAATAATCAGGGTGTTATAGAGCCTTTAAAGCTTCATTTACAATGCCCTCGAGCAGGTCTAGGGTATTTTAGAAGGGGCTGTTGATCAGCCTGTACTCCATGCCGATCCTATTACTTGGAGAAACGAGGAACCAGTTTGGATTGATCAATGGCCCCTAACCTTAGAAAAAAATAAAAGCCACAGAGCAGTTAGTACAGGAACAGCTTGACTACGGCCATATAGAAAACTCTAACTCCCCTTGGGATTCACCCATATTTGTCATTAAGAAAAAATCTGGTAAGTGGAGATTGTTACAGGATTTAAGGCAAGTTAATAAAACTATGGAATTAATGGGAGCTTTACAGCCTGGACTACCCAATCCATCAGCTATCCCCAAAGACACTTATAAAATAATTTTAGATTTAAAAGACTGCTTTTATATGATACCTTTAGCACAACAAGATTTTAAGAGATTTGCCTTTAGTGTTCCATCTACAAATTATAGAGCTCCTAGGCAAAGGTATCAGTGGAAAGTGATACCTCAGGGAATGGCCAATAGTCCAACTCTGTGTCAAAAATTTGTTGCAAAGGCTATAGCTACTGTCAGAAGATCCTACAAATCTGTGTATATGATACATTATATGGATGATATTTTATTAGCACATACAGATGAAGGGATTTTGTTGTCAGCTTATGCTAGCTTACAAATTGCATTACAAAATAATGGTTTGATTATAGCTCCGGAAAAAATACAAAGAGAACCACCGTATACTTACTTGGGAAACATTCTTTATCCCAAGACTATTAAGCCACAAAAAGTTCAATTACATAAAGATAATTTTAAAACCTTAAATGATTTTCAAAATATTTTAGGAGATATTAATTGACTAAGACAGTCTTTAAATATTACTACTGGAGAATTAAAACCTTTGTTTGATATCTTGAAAGGTGACTCAGACCCAACTTCCTCTTGGATCTTAACAGAGGAAGGACGTGCTGCTCTTAAAAAGGTTGAATTGGCTATTGAATGTCAAAGAAAACAGGACATTGCCTATGCTAAGGAATGGGCTGCTTATATATTGACATCGGCACATACGCCCACTGCTGTTTTGGGGCAGGATGGACCATTAATGTGGATACATTTACCCACTACTCCAAGCAGAGTCTTAATGCCATACTTGGAATTAGTTGCCTGCTTGGTGTGTTCTGTTACATCAGAATCTATAAAATATTTTGGAAAAGAGCCTTCACTTATTAGTGTTCCTTTTACTAAACAACAAGTACAATGGCTTTTTCAGAACGCTGATTCATGGGCTATTGCTTTTGCATCCTTTATTGGAGAAATTGACAATCATTTACCTCATGATAAATTATTACAGTTTGTTAATAAACATGCTCCTATATTTCCTAAAATAATTCATGCCACTCCCATAGCTCAGGCGGTCTTGGTATTTACTGATGGCTCCTCAAATGGTAAGGCATCTTATGTACAAACATCTTTTATGTCTGCTCAAGTTATAGAATTACATGCAGTAGTGGCTGTTTTTCAGCATCTATCTGATACACGTTTTAATTTATATACTGATAGTTTATATATAGCTAATGCCCTCCAAGCATTGGAAACTGTACCATATATTGATACGCATAATAAATTGATAGGTAATTTATTTCTTCAAATTCAGGAGCATCCGCGCAATAGAGAATACTGACCCAGGCGTAGTCGTCGACCCGCAGGAAATATTGACTCACTAACAGGGGTCGTCCAGTAGAGATAGTAAGCTGGTGGCTCCCCCACGTTAGAATTTAAAATTCTCCATCCTCACGCCTCACTTCAGAACCCGTGCTGTTGCTGGCTGGCTCCGGCGCTGCACCTCTCTGACGCCCATGCTGTTGGACATTTTTTATTATGTATTTTCTGGCCACGTGTGTTGCTTCTTCTGTGAACTGTGCCATGTGCTCCATCCACCCATGGGCCTGTCCTTAGTCCTTTCTGTTTCTTGGCAGTTATGCCTAGACTCGCAGCGAACCTGAGGACACAGGCGCCTTTGACCTCCGGCTGTCGTGGCCGCTGGTGGGTACAGGAGGGGTTTCTGGATCTTACGGTGCTCAGGAGCAAGTGAACCTCTTCGAGTGCTTGTAGGTTGACGACTGTAAGTTTACTAAAAGTTATCAAACTATTTTATGCTAAAACAGGTGAGTCATATGATACGTCAATTACTCCTCAATGGTATAATTAAAGGAAAAATTAAAGGGTAAAAACCCTACTCTGTACTTTTTATTTTTTGTGGTTCTGGCAATTGAACCCAGGGGCATTCTACCCCCGAGGTACACCCCAGCCCTATTTTATTTGAAAACGGGGTCTTACTAAGCTCCTGAGGGTCTCACTAAGGTGGTCCTCCTGATTCAGCCTCCCATATACTGGGATTACAGGTGTGCACTGACCTTGAGTTCCTTCTCCAGTACCTGAAAGAACTCGGTCAGCAGGGGGAGCTGTTAGCAAATCTAATGTTCAGGTGTTTGGGGGTGGGGCTTCTTACACTTTCCTTCAGAACTATGTCTTTTTTTTTTTAATTTTAGTATTAGGGATTGAACCCAGGGCATTCTACTTTCAAGTGACATTATCAGCCCTTTTAAAAAAATTTTTCTTTTGCTGGGCGTTATGATGCATGCCCATAATCTCAGTTCTTGGGAGGCCGAGACAAGAGGATTGTGGGTCCAAGGCCAGGCTCAGCAATTTAGCGAGGCTCTCAGGCCTGATTCAAAAAAAAAAAAAAAAAATAAGGCTGGGAGTATAGCTCAGAGAGAGAATGCTACGGGTTCTACCCTCAGTACCCCTGCCCCACAACACACACACACACAATTTTTGAAACAGTCTCACTAGGTTGCTGAGTCTTGCTAAGTTGCGGAGGCTGATTGAACCCGTGATCCTCCTGTCTCAGCCTCCCAAGGACTGGGATTATAGGAGGGCATCACCACGCCCGGCTGAGAACTGTGAATTTCATTATTTATGGTGCCTGGGATCGAACCTATGGCCTTGTGCATGCTGTGAACACTCTGCCAGTAAGCCACAGCCCCAGGCCCGGAAGCCTGACTGTATCAGTATTATCACCGTCGGCAGTCTGGGGCTCTGAGCAGAGCACTTCTGTGGGCCTTGGGGAGGAGGAGCGCGCGGAAGCAGAGCCCAAGACCAGCACAGTTTCTCTGCTTTCTCCTGATTGATCTAAAAAAATTAATGCAAACACTACATTCTGCTCCACAAAATAGCCAGCCTTATTTTAATGTTAAAGTGATGTTTTATACTGGGCATTTAAATTATGCATATCCTGCATCTCTCATCACCCCACCCTGCTCTAACCTTTGGGTGTAGTTGAAGCCCCGGGAGGATTCACAGTTACTGCGAAGGTGACGTGTGCTCAATCTCAGGAGACCCAGCCATCGGGCCCCCCGGGCAGCCTGCCTCCTCCTTATCCTAGTGGGGTACATTCCAAGACGTGGCTTGGATGCCTGAGGCCGTGATAGTACCAGACTCTGTACGTAACTGTCCTCTGGGACTCCCAGGATTAGTTCCAGGGTACTCCTCCTCACCCACGGACAGGAAACTGCACGCTAAAGTCTCTTAGATAAAATGGAGTTGGATTCGCATGTAACTCATGACATTCCGGCTTTCCCTCCCTCCCTCCCTCCCTCCCTCCCTCCCTCCCTCCCTCCCTTTTCTTTCATTTTTGTGGTGGTGCTAGGGATTGAACACAGGGCTATTTTTACCTTCAAGTCCACCTCTGGCTCGTATTATTCATATTTGGAAACAGGATCTTGCTACATTGTTGAGGCTGGCTTTGAACCTGAAACCCTTCTGTTTCAGGCTCCCAACTTACTGGGATTACAGGCATAAACCACCACGACTGGCTCCCTGTATACTTTAAATCATTTTTAAACTACTTACAATAGCTAATGCAGTGTAAATATTATACAACCGGTGCATATATTGTACTGCTTAGAGAAAAGTGGAGACGAAAGAAAGTCTGTTCAGCATAAGCATGATTTTTTTTCCTGTGGGTGTGGACCATGTGGACACCAGGAGGTGAACTATATACTATGTTTTTCCTATCCATCCACAGCTATGATAAAGTTTATATCTTAGGCACAGGAGGCTATTAACAATGATAAATAATTATAAAATAGACCAATTAGGACAGAATGTTATAGTGAGTTATTTAAAACTTTAAAAAATATTTTCTTCGTGTGTGTTTATTATATATATATATATAATATATACATAATATATATAATATTATATATATGTTTATTGGTGCATTTTCTGTCTTTTTTTTTGGTACTGGGGGTAGAACCCAGGGGCTTTCTACCTCTGGGCTATACTCCCAGACATATTTCATACTTTTTTTGGAAATAGGGTCTCACTAAGTTGCTGAGAGCCTCACTCAGTAGCTGAGGCTGGCTTCGAACCTGTGAGATCTTCCTGTCTCAGCCTCCCAAGCGCTGAGATTACAAGCATGCGTCACCACGCCCAGCTATTTAAAACTTTTGAGTTGTTTACTTCTGGAGTTTTCCATTTAGTATTTTCAGACTATAATCTGGGCATGGTGGCACACGCCTATAATCCCAGTATTAGGGAGGCTGAGACAGGAGGATCGCGGGTTCACAGCCAGCCTCAGCCACTTAGCGGGAGCCTCAGCAACTTAGTGAGACCCTGTTTCCAAAAAAAGAAATAAAATCGGGGTCGGGGTATAACGTGGAGATAGAATGCTTCTGAGTTGCATCTCCAGTACCAAATAATAGTATTTTCAGACTGCAGCTGCTCATGGTAGCTCAACTGAAGCCTAGAAATTGAAACCAGGTAATGGTTCTCTCCGTAGACAACTGGTAACAGCCGGTAACACCTCCTCGCTGAAGCACCGTCTCTCCTGGCTGCGCCCTTCTTGCCCATCTCTCCCGGAGCCCCAGGCTCTTCCTTGTCTCTTTCTTTCCCTTGTTTATTTTCTTCCTTACCCTTTTCTAACTCTCCAGAGGCTGTTTTACTCAGTGTTTTGGTATCAAGTACTTTTATATACAAATGACTCCCAATTTACCTCTCCAGCCCTACCTTTCCTCCTGTAGCCCGTGTCTATCTACTTAGATGGTATTTTCACTGGTGTTTGCAATAACCAGGCCACCTCCGCTCCACACATCTAACGCAGAGCTCCAACGAGCCTTTCTTTGGGCTTTTTCATTCATTGTGCCGGGTGCTCAGTGAGCCCTACAGTCTGGGTCTTGAGTTTATTTCTTGGATTTTCTTATCCTGTTTTTTGACTTCTCCTGGAAGTCTTCTGATTCAGATAGTTTCCTAAATGGATTCCCCAATTTTCTTGTTCATTTATCTTTTGGTCCCACTTTCTGTGAGAATTCCTGAACTTTATTTTATTCCTGATTTTTCTTTTTTTGTTTTTGCACTGGGGATTGAACCCAGAGGCATTCTACTTCCAAGTTATACCCTCAGCCCGATCTTATTTCTTATTTGGAAACAAGGTCTCACTAAGTTGTAGAGGGCCTCGCTAAATTGCTGAGGCTGGCTTCACACCTGCAATCTTCATCTCAGCCTCCCAAGTACTGGGATCATAAATGTGTGCCATCATGCCTAGCTCATCCCGGCTTTTATTTCCGGCCAGCTTGTTCTCATTCTGTTGTTGCTTTTGTGACAACATTCTGTTCTTGTTTCATGGATGTAATACTTCTTTGCCTGTCAGAGGACTTAGGTTATTGTTCTTTGATGTCAGCTCACACATTCCTTTTACCTGGAGGTATTCTGCAGGACTATTGAGGGCCTTTGGATTCTTCTCGTGACCTAGAGGCCTCTCCTGTCTAGTTGTCTCTTCTCTTGGTTGCTCCTCTTTTCTGTGGTTGTCCATTATTATTTTTGCTGCTGCCAGGGAATCATTACATCTGTCTCCCCAAACGACTCTTTGCTCGCCAGCTACTTAAAATTTGACTGAGAGTGACTGAAGGAGATCACACTGCCTGGTGATAAGTAAAATGAACTCAAAGGAACTCTACGCGCGTGTGGATGTGGCTCCGGCTCTGTCTTTCCCGCACAGCGGGTGGTAGGTGCTGCAATTCAATTGCTCTTCCTGTGGGGCCTCAAGAGTCAGCTTGAACGCCCTGGTGGTCTGGATCTGGGGTGCTCTCCAAGAGCCCCAAGGCCCAGGTGTGGAAGGGTCAGAGGTGGGGCTTCTAGGCATTGAATTGGATCGTTAGGGCTTTGGCCTCATTAGATAGGTAGATGGCTGGATGGAACTGGAGGAAGCAGGTCGCCGGGAAGGTGTCCTAGAAAGGTATATCTAGATATAAAATTGTAAATCAGTACAACCATTATGGAAATCAGTTTGGAGGCTCTTCACAAAACTAGGAATGCTCCGCCATATGACCCATCTGTAGGACTCCCCGATATCTTTCCTCAAGAAGCAAAGTCAGACAGTTAGAGTCGAGCATGCACACCCATGCTTACAGCAACACATCCACGGCAGCCAAGTCCTGCTGCCAGCGTAGCCGCCTGCCAACAGGTGAATGTGTGGACACACAGCGGCGTTTTCCTCAGCCTTAAAGAGCAAAATTATGTCATTTGCAGGGAAATGGATGGAACTAGAGAATATTATGCAAAGGGAGATCGGCCAGTCTTGAAAGCCAAGGGTCATATGTTTCCTCTCATTTGTGGACGCCAGGGAGAAAACAGGAAACAAGGACTTTAAACAATGCAAAGACATGAAGGGTGAGCCAGGGAAGAGGGAGGCCTGGGGAAGAACCGTTCAAATGATGCTCCAGAAACACGTGAGCCTATTACCGCTGGTCACACAGATGTGGGTGGGAGGGAGGGGCGTGGGGCGGGATGTGGCAGAGAAATACACAAAAAGCCGTGTGCACGTGTGCTTTTAGCACGTGGAACCTCACCATGATGGACAATCGCAATGTGCCAATAAATCATAATAATAAGCCGGGCGTGGTGGCGCACGCTTGTCATCCCCGCGCTTGGGAGGCAGAGACAGGAGGATCGCGCAGGTTCGAAGCCAGCCGCGCGCGGTGGCTTAGGAGACCCTGTTTCCAAATAAAAATGTAAAAATAGGTCTGGGAGTGGAGCCCCGAGGTAGAAGGGCTTCCAGGAACCCCAGTACCACCAAAAAAAATTGTAAACAATAAATCATAATAAAATGAAATTCCATAACAAAAGTTCCTAATTACAACAGTGAGCTGAATGCATTTTGCTGTCAAGCAAGAGACTTTTCTAGCTGGCTTTTTTTTTTTTTTGGTGCTCAGGATTGAACCTAGGGCCCCGCATGCTTGACAGGCACGCCACCACGGAGCTACGTCCCCAGCCCTGTTTCATTATTAGCCAAGGAAGTGGGCAGGCTCAGGCCCGCTGCTCTGATGCTGCTCCAGGTTCGGCTCGACCCTTGGTCCCTTCTAAACCGCCAGCACCCAGCCGGACTAGATTTTCCATTTAGCCTCTCTCCTGTGAACTGGACACACTCCAGGCCAGCCAGCCACACTTGATTGGAGCTGATCAAAAATACGTGATCGGTAAGAGTCAGCTAGGGCCATGTTGAATTTCTCTAAGCAGAATTCATTCCTTCATTATTAGGATTAAAGGATTCCTGGAATTGGGTCCTAAGGCTGCCTTGTGAGCTTCAGTAGGCAGCCACGGCCTGCAGGTCAAACTTGGCTTGAAATTGTGCTAAATGGTTTAAAATCCTAAAATCTGCAATGTCAGATGGAATAGTTTTAAAAATCTCATAAATAAATGTGGCGATTCACCATTCCCTTTTACTTAAGTGACCTGCAGGCAGACTTAACTGACTTCTCATATGATTTTTTTTTTTTTTTCGGTACTGGGCATTGAACCCAAAGGCATTCTACTTCTGAGCTACTGTTCCAGTCATTTTTTTTTTTTTTGAAACAGGTCTAACTTAGTTTTGGGGGTCTTGCTAAGTTGCTGGGGCCTTGAACTTGCAATCCTTCTGTTTCAGCTTCTCAAATTCTATTAATTATGTTTCCTTCAATATTTTTTCTCGCAGTGCTGGAGCTTGAACCCAGGGCCTCACGCGTGGTAGTCGTGCCCTCTTCTACTCAGCTAATCTCCCACCCATTTAAACTTTTGACCTCTTCCCCGCCCAGATTTGTATAAGTTAAAGTCTATCCCATAAAGAGCTCTAAATAGGGAGACCTCTCAGGTTCTTAATAAATAGCAATAATATCTCAGACATTTCAATTAATTTCATATCTTAAAATCCACTCTTAAGCTAGGCATGGTGGTGCACGTTTGTAATCCCAGCATTCGGGAGGCTGAGACAGGAGGATCGCGGTTCGCAGACAGTCTCAGCCACGTAGTGAGACCCTTTGCAACTCAGTGAGACCCTGTTTTAACATAAAGAATCAAAAATAGGGCTGAGGGTGTAGCTTGGAAGTAGAATGCCCCTGGGTTCCATCCCTAGTACTGCCAAAAAAAAAAAAAATCATTGTCAGACACAAATAAGTCTTTAGATAGTAGAGACGCTCATTCTGACTATGGGAAAATATTTCTAGTGACAAACATAAATTATTTCTCTGGGAAGTCCAGCCATCATGAACATTTTGATCTTAGTTTACAGCTTGCCAGAAGGCACTGAGTATCAGTATTGATATGACACATGGAGAAAAACCAAATTGGCCCGTGGGCGGTGGAGAACCATCGTCATGACAGAGGCTAGCTTTGGAATCGCGAGCTCACACCCGACGGAGGCGCAGCTGGCGCTGGATTCAGCCCTGAGGGGTGAAGTGACAGGGGTCCCTGGGAGACACAGGCTGCCAGCCAGAAAACGTGTCCCCGTGCTGTGGTCTGCAGCCATCAGAAAACATTTTATTTTCAGATAGGACTGACTTGAGCAACTTTGTTCAAAGTGTTTAGGGGAGGGCTGAACACTAGTTAAAAATTTAGAGAAGCAGCCACATTGAATTCAGAGGTGAGGCAAAGGTCCAGTTTGCTCCATCCATCCGTTCATCCATCTCCACCCGCCTCCCACCCACCTACCTATCCATCCTTTTTTTTTTTTTTTTTTTTTTTGCAGTTTGGGGATGGAACCCAGGGGCATTCTAACTCCAAGCTATACCTCAGTCTTTTTTTTTTTTTTTTATTCTTTATTTTGAAACAGGGTTTCACTGAGTTGCAGAGGGCCTCGCTAAGTAGTAGCTGAGGCTGTCTGCGAACCGCAATCCGCCGGTCTCAGCCTCCCAAATGCTGGGATTACAAGCATGCGCCACCACACCTGGATATCCATAATTTTTAATGTGGCACTGGGAATTGAACCTAGGGGCATTCTACTCGAGCTATACCCCCAGCTCTTTTTATTTATTTATTTTTACTTAGAAACAGGGTTTTGCTAGATTGCTGAGGGTCTTGGTACCACACTGAGGCTGTCCTCAGACCTGTTCTCCTCTTGTCTCAGCCTTCCAAGTATAGTTCCCAACTACCCATCTTTGATTTTTTTGTTTAAATTAAATCTTGAATTTTTCCTTCCTTCCTTCCTTCCTTCTTCTGATTGAACCAGTGGCTTTCTACCTTTGAATTACACCCCAGCCCTATTTTTTTATTCTCTATTTTGAAACAGGGTCTAAGTCACAGAAAGCCTCACTAAGTAGCCGAGGCTGGCTGTGAACCTGCAATCCTCCTATCTCAGCCTCCCAAGTACTGGGATTACAAGCGTGCACCACCATGCCCGACCCCGAGTTTTTGGTTTCTCACTTGAAAATTTATACATAGAAAAAATATCACATTATAGATATAAGTTATAAAGAATTAAAAAAGACGTTTCAGCTCTACTCTGCTCAAGCACGTGGCTTCAATAGGATGCTGCTCCTGCTGGTCCACTTTTTAATTTAGAATTAGCATGAAGCTGGCATGGCGCTTCACACCCCTAACCCCAGTACTTGGGAGACTGAAGCAGGAGGATTGCAGGTTTGGGTCCAGCATAGAGTAACTTAATGAGACCTTGTTTCTATATAAAAAATACAAAGGTGTGTGTGTGTGTGGGGGGGGGGGTTAGCCCGAGGTAAAATGCCCTAGGTTTAGTTCCTAGTACAAAAAAAAAAAAAAAAAAAAAGAGGTGCCCCTTGTCCTGGGGAGTTGTCAGGAAAACCTGGGACACATTAACCCGCTCTGTCGGGATGGCCGTTCCCATCATGTGAGGACAGGTTCTCTGGTGCTAATGTTTACCTGCAGTATTCTGAGGGTCCACTGAGTGACCGTGGTGGGGACGGGAGGACAAGAGTGAGCCAGAGGCAGCGCCGGCGCCTCGATCCGCGAGTGCAGAGGCCCCGACTCCTCGTCACGCGGCAGGGAACGGAGCCAGCAGCAGGCACGCACGCGCACACGCACACGCACACGCACACACACGCACGCACACGCACACACACACACACACACACGCTGGGACCAGGAGCATTCTTCTTCCAAGCTCCGCCCCCTGCCCTATTTTATTCTTTTATTTTTGCAACAGGGCCTCACACGACGTTGCCAAGGCTGGCTTCACACCTGCGATCCTCCTGTTTTAGCCTCCCAAGTACTGAGATTACAAACGTGGGCAGCCACACCTGGCACAGAAAGCATCTTTTGCGTTTGCAGCTCCGAGTGGTCAGTTACCGTGTGCCAGATGTCTGGCGCGGTGTCACTCGCCTTAGGTAGGTGCTGTGGCCAGCACCATCTCCCAGGTGAGGACGCGGAGGCACAGCCAAGCCGAGTGCCCTGGCTTTGCACGCCTGGGCGTGTTCTAGAGTGAGCCGTCTTACCCGGTATGTTTGGCCTGCCCCTAGTGGAGGGCTACAGCTACTCTGATGGCCTCTTGAAGTTTTATTTCCTTTGGTCCTGGGGATTGAGCCCAGGGACAGTCTACCTCTGAGCCAAACCCCCTACCCTATTTTATTTTTATTTTGAAACAGAGTCTTGCTAAGTTGCCGAGAGTCTCACTACTTGCTGAGGTTGTCTTCAAGCCTGCGATCCTCCTGTCTCAACCTCCCAAGTACTGCGATTACAAGCGTGCACCACCAGGCTCTGCTGGGACTTTCCCTTCTAAAACCTGCTGCTGGTGGACCGTTCCTGCTCATTTGTGAGAACAAGTCAGAACAATCACTATGTTAAAAATCTCCACACCTTGCCCATGGGAGTGCCATCTTATTCCCATGGGGACCTTATTCCCATCGGGATCTTATTGCTTCTAAAGTGAAGCAATAGCTTCACTTTAGAACGACCACTGGGTTAACTGGAGGTAACTTATGAAGGAAGAAGAAAAGGTCGGGTGGAAAAGGACAGACAAGAAGGGCAGCCAGTCCAAACACAAATGTTTATTTGGTGATACTCTGTATCAGGCAGTGCTCTGCATGAACGACATATAGTCCCTTTGAGGCACCCGCCACTTAGTAGGAGACAGATACAAAAAGCAAGTGACGCTGCAGTGAGAGAGCCTCCACGGAGAACACCAGGGGCAAACCTGGCTTCTGGGAGGCTGGAGAGGATCGGAGGAAGCCAAGGGATGGAGACTTAGGCCCTTCACAACCCAGACCCTGTTAAAAAAAAAAAAGACTAAAAAATAGGGCTGGGGGTGTAGCTTGGAGGTACGTGCAATGCCCTTAAATTCCACCCCCCAGTACCAAAAAATAAAGACAATTTATTCCCCAGATTTCCACTTTTAGGGTCTCCGTGGGTTGCCTGTATCACCGAGCCGGAAGTTACTGCTCTCTTTGGACCTCCTGACATAGTTCTTTCAGTTTCTCTTTAGTGACTGCTTTCTCCCCTGGCCCCACTGGATGTAAGAGATAAAAAAAAAAATTACCTCATTGTTTCTAATCTGGGGGTATTTTTATTATCCCACAATCCCCTTCAGTGCTCAACTCTTTCAGAATAATCACTATATTAAAATTCCCACATGGTACCCAATTTTGGGGTCAACTTAATGCTCTTGGCACTCTGATGAAAATAATGGTCATGTCTTTATTTATTTATTTATTTATTTATTTATTTATTTATTTATTTATTTATTTATTGTACTGGGGGTGGAACCCAGGCGCTTTTCTACCTCCGGGCTATGCTCCCAGACCTATTTTATATTTTATTTGGAAACAGGGTCTCACTAAGTTGCTGAGAGCCTCACTAAGCAAGTAGCTGAGGCTGGCTGAGAACCTGTGCGATCCTCCTGTCTCAGCCTCCCGAGTACTGGGATTACAAGAGTGCGCCACCGCACCTGGCTTTCATATCTTTATTTTAGTAAAAATGGCTTAGGTAGCAGAGAATATGCATTAGAAAGGGACACAAGAAAGATAGCGCAGAGATCAAAGAGAAAGACAACACGGCAGAAAGAAGAAGATATGCTTCTGGTGAGAGAGGACTGGACCTGACATGGACTTTTTACTTATTTTTATTTTTATTTTTTATTGCTAATTTTTAGGATTTCTAGTTGGAATATTAATATACCTTCAGATATAACATTTGGAAATATTTTTATCCCATTCTATCAGTAACTTTTATTTTCTTTTAATTGTGGCACTAGGAATTGAAACCAGAGGCATTCTACCTCTGAGCAAAACCCCCAGCCCCATTTTTATTTTTCATTTAGAAACAGGGTCTCACTAAGTTACAGAGGGTGTCACTGATTGTCGAGGCTGGCTTCGAACCTGTGGTCCTCTTGTCTCAGCCTCCCAAGTACCAGGATTATAAGCGCGCGCCACCACGCCCGGCTCTGAACCATGGACGTTAGGGTGGGAAGGAGGAAAGCACAGACATTCAAAGACAGAGTCATTCCAATTGGTTCAAACCTCTTAACCAAGCAGATTCATCCTCATCGAACACTAGGTGTCTTAGTCCATTTTTTCCATTGCTAGAAGAGAATACCTGAGATAAGTAACTTTTATAAACAAAAAAGTTAATTTGGTTCACAGTTCTGATATGTGGGAAGTCTGAGGGCCCGGCGGCATCTTCTGATGAAAGATGTGTGCTTTGTCCCAACTTGGTAGAAGGGCGCTTGAAGGTCAGGCAAAAGCAGGAGGAGGAGATGAGACCAGGAGCGTCCCACAACCCAGCCGCCTCCCGCTAGGCCCCGCCTCCCGGCCCCGCCAACCCGGAGACCAGCCGCCCAACACGGGAGCCTGGGGGCACGCGCCCGAGCCACGGAGTCAGGTAAGGGGAGCGGCTGTCTTGTAGTCTGTCTCGTATCAGTTTAAAAAGTGAGGATTTCCAGGCAAGTAGAAGAGAGGCGAGCAGGACAGCCACCCCCCAAGCTTTTAAATACCGGGGCTCGGAGGCACCGGGCACGATCCGAGTTTTCAGCGGCTTCATGGTCCTGTCCCACTGGGTCAGAATGGCATGCCTGGCTCCATCCCACTTCCCGGGGCCCACAAGGCGGTACTGGTAAGGGGTACAGGGTCCAAAGAACACTTCCCAAGCGAGCCTGGGGTCCCGGAGGAACAGAAGTGGGATGCTGGGCTTGGCGCCGATGCAGGAGGCGAGCTCGTCCAGGTAGGTGATGAAGTTGAGTTTGTCTTGACTGGTGTCCTTCATCACGCCCCTGGCAGCAGGAGAAAAGGGCCGGCTTGGCGTCACTCCTGCCCCGGCCCACAGCTCCCAAGTTACAAGACCTGCTCTCTATCCGCCATTTGCACCTTTTGTATTGTGTGGTGTCAGAGATGGAACCCAGGGCCGCTCTACTTCTGAGCTACATCTGCAGCCCAATTTTATTTTATTTTTTGTTTTGAAGCGGGGTCAGGCTAGGTTGCTGAGTCTCATTCCTTGCAGAGGCTAGCCTCGAGCCTGTGATCCTCCTGACTCAGCCTCTTAAGTACTGGGATTCCAGGTGTTTTGCATAGCTTCTTTTTCAGAACCCAGCTGTGTCTTGGGGATACATTTCCAACTTGTGTATTGCTTTTTTTTTTTTTTTTTGGTGGTACTGGGGTTCCTGGAAGCCCTTCTACCTCCGGGCTACACTCCCAGACCTATTTTTGCATTTTTATTTGGAAACAGGGTCTCCTAAGCCAGCGCGCGGGGCTAGCTTCGAACCTGCGCGATCCTCCTGTCTCTGCCTCCCAAGCGCGGGGATTACAAGCGTGCGCCACCACGCCCGGCTTGTGTATTGCTTTTTTAGGAATGGATTTTATGATAACAGAATTCTTTGTTGGGGGGTGGGAGAGGACAGATTTATTGGCAAGTTTTCCCTAGAGTAATCTCTAGTTCATACCTTTTAATGAGCTGTTCCTTCTCAGTGGCGTCTGCCATCAGTTCCTGGGATGGAGGTATCTCACAGAGTCCTACGAGAAAAGTCAGAAATCAGACTCAAGTCACACCTAGCTTTTCCTTGACTGAATTCTCCTCCCTCTATTCCTAGTCTCTCAGCGCTCCGATTCAGAACTTCGCGTGAGAGCCAAAGCTTGGCGTACAATCGGGCTGCAAAGAGACAACAATCCCTCTTTTTATGTCACCAGGAGACCCTGGGGCCAGACCGTGAGCCGGACACAGCCACGGCCCACCGCAGCCTGCGCTGGCACCAGACGACCACACGTGCGCCCGAGCTGGGCTGCCGGCTCCGCGCTGCCCGTGCTCTCTCCCCACTCACGCCCACACCGCACAGGGGCGCGGAAGCGGCTGGCTGCCTAAGTGGGAACCTGGAGGTGCCTCTTCTTCAGACCTGGCTTCGGCACATCTCCAAGTTTCTTTTGTGTTTTGTTGTTAGCACCAGGGGTTGAACTCAGAGGCGTTCCGCCTGCAAGCTACACCTGCAGCCTTATTTTATTTTATTTATTTTTTATTTTTTTGGTGGTACTAGGGTTCCTGGAAGCCCTTCTACCTCCGGGCTACACTCCCAGACCTATTTTTACATTTTCATTTTGGAAACAGGGTCTCCTAAGCCAGCGCGCGGCTGGCTTCGAACCTGCGCGATCCTCCTGTCTCTGCCTCCCAAGCGCGGGGATTACAAGCGTGCGCCACCACGCCCGGCCAGCCTTATTTTATTTTGAAACAGGGCCTTGCTGGGTTGCTGAGTCTTGCTCAGGTTTAAGGCTGGCGCATACCCGCGATCCTCCTGTCTCAGCCTTCCAAGTACTGGGGTTACCGCGTGCCCGGCTCAGGGCTGAGCTCTGAAAGAGGGGCTCGCAGGGCTAGTGAGCTCTGGCTTCAGGGACCCTGCAGAGGTGACTGGAGTGCCTCGAGCTTGGCAGATGTGCATAAGCATTTTTTTTTACCCACACTATGCATTATTCCAACATCTTTCTTTGGCAGCAATAAAAAATTCTACTTCTAGCAATAATTGGAATTGAGAGGAAGTATACAGGCTAGAGTAGATTAGTGTGTGCGTGTGTAGGAGAGAGAGAGAGACAGACAGACAGACAGAGATGCTGGGGACTGAACCCAGGGAGAGCATTCTACTTCCAAACTACACCCACAGTCTATTTTATTTTTTATTTGGAAACTGTCTTGCTAAGTTGCTGAGAGCCCCTCTCAGTTACCGAGGATGGCTTTTTTTTTTTTTTTTTTTTTTTTTGGTGGTACTGGGGTTCCTGGAAACTCATCTACCTCCGGGCTATGCTCCCAGACCTATTTTATACTTTTTATTTGGAAACAGGGTCTCTTAAGCCAGTGTAGCTGGCTTTGAACCTGCGCGATCCTCCTGTCTCCGCCTCCCAAGCGCGGGGATGACAAGTGCCCACCACGCCGGCTCCAAGGCTGGCTTTGAACCTGTGGACCTGCTCTCTCAGTCTCCCCAGTACTAGGATTACAAGTGTAACCTACACCCGGCCTAGAATAGATTCATGAAGCTTCCATCATAAGTTCAGCAAATCTGAGGAATCTGATTACATTCTGTTCTCCAAATTTACCCCCTCCCCAGAGGGCCGTCTCTTCTTGCAGCAGATGGAGTGACATACGCACTCACATGATGTCAGTACACACACGCGGCTCACTGCTCACTTAATGTTTTCTAATGTTTGCGTTATTTCCCCTCAAACATGTTTGATTTTAGCTAAATGGTCGGGAGATTCAGTTATGACCGGGTGTGATGGCTCACAACCCACAATCCCGGTATTTGGGAGGATCACAGATTTCAAAGACAGCCTCGCCACACAGAGATTCTCAGCAACCCAGTGAGAGCCTGATTCAAAATAAAAATGAAAAAGGGCTGGGGTGTAGCTCAGAGGTAGAATCCCCCTGGGTTCAATCCCCAGCCACACACACACACACACACACACACACACACGCACACACACTCTCAGCTGGTCATGGAGGACGTAAGCAGTCGGGTACCTTTGAATACTCTCGTGGCCCACCGTGCTTGGAGCTCTGTGCCGGCCAGGATGGACCCGCTGAGGCCAATGAGCCCGATGACAGCCAGCGTGGCCCGCTCCAGGCCCGGGGGAAAGACCCGCTTGTACAGGAACAGTTTCTTTGCGCAGAGGCTCCTGAGAGGCTCCTCAAGAAAGGGAAAAGAAAAGGTGTAGCCCGTCGTGAAGATCACGGCGTCGATGTTGGCTTCCACGGTCCCGTCGTCAAAGATGGCGGAGGTCTCCGTGAGACTCTTCACGCTGGTTTTAATGGTAACGGTTCCACAGAGGATGCAGTTTGGCAGCTCGTCGTTCACGATGAATTTTGGTTTTTTCCTGGGACACAGCGGACAATATTCACTCTAGTTACGTCTGTGAATTGTCTAGCAAATGCGTCCCTCAGTTGAGGGGGGGTGACCTGCCAAGCCAGGGTGCGCACTGGCCGGGGCGCTCAGGGTGCTAGCACGCGCTTTCCTTCCCCGTCCTCAGCAGGCCGGTGGGAAATGGCAAGTCCTCCTCTCTCCTGACTCAGTTTGCAATGCTCTCTCTCAGAATTAATTTTGTCTCTTTGTTTTCTTTTTGGTACTGGGGATTGAGCTCAGAAGATTTCTACCTTTGAGCTACAACCCTAGCCCTATTTTATTTGTTTGTGTTGTTTTGAAACAGGGTCTCACTAAGTGGCAGAGGGTCTTGCTACGTTGCCGAGGTTGGCTTCAAATCTGCCATCCTCCTGTCTCAGCCTCCCGGGTACTGGGATTACAGGTGTGAGCCACCCACCAGGCTTCACAGTTTTCTTACAGTGTCAGGGTACAGCATACAAAACCATTTGCTGATTCGTTTGGGCCTTCATGTCATTGGAGCTTCCAGAAATGACATTATGCAAAGGGGAAATTGGCAAGGAACTCTTTGAATAAAAGAAAATTGGAATCTGCCAGGTATGGTGGTGCTGTACTCTCGGTACCTGGGAGACTGTGACAGGAGGATCGCAGATTTGAAGCCTGCCTCAGAAACTTAGTGAGGCCTTGTTCAAAATAAAAAGTAAAATAGGACTGAGGGTGTACCTTGGAGGTAAAACACCTTGAGGTCAATTCCCAGTAAAACACACACACACACACACACACACACACACACACACACACACACCACAGAGTCAAAATCTTACACTGATAAATATTTTCACTGTGAGCATCATTCTACCAAATCACAGAAGACATGCTGTTTTTGTGAAATTTATATATAAAATCATCCTTAACCAATGTCTTTTCTTATAAGCTAAAATATATCTTAAAGAATACTTGGGTCAAACATATAAGAAAAACCACATTTCATGACTTTACGTGCATTTCAGTTTTCCCCTTCTTTGCCAACGCACAACTTTCTAGGGAGGTGTGTTAAAATATATTGTTTCAGGAATTGCTGTTCTAGATGGGGGCTGCTAACCACTCGGCCAGGAAGTTAATGTCATTAGGGCCCAGGAGAGCCGAGCCCTGCACTCGCCGGGCGCAGGCGCTGCTTTTGTAGCTGGCGGTGGAATGGCGGTTATCCCTCATTATCCTCCAGCTTCAGGACTTACTACTTTTGTTATTAGACAGACGATGCTCCAGTTTCATGGAATGCGGCAGTACCTGATGGGCATTGTTTTTGGAAAATGCCTTTCTAACAGGACAAACAAAGGCAACGTTATAATTATTAAACATCCCGAGTTCTGAATAATATAGAGTGAGAAATATTGATTTAAAAAATTTCCAGCCGGGCGTGGTGGCGCACGCTTGTAATCCCAGCGTTTGGGAGGCTGAGACCGGAGGATCGTGGTTCGCGGACAGCCTCAGCTACTTACGCCCTTTGCAACTCAGTGAGACCCTGTTCCAAAATAAAGAAATAAAAATAGGACTGGGGATAGCTTGGAGGTAGAATGCCCCTGGGTTCCAACCCCAGTACCACACACACACACACACACACACACACACACACACACACAAATTCCTATGAGAAACACAAATGAAGACAGCAATTACATACTTTCTCACCTTAGTTAGAATGTCTTATTAAACAACAACAATACACACACATATCAAGTGCTATATTCTTTTCTAGTCTATAGATAAGAATGTAAATTGGTACAGCCATTATGGAGAACAGTATAGAGATCCCCCCCCCAAAGCTAAAAATAGACCCACCAAAGATGCAGCTATCCCAGCTGTGAGTATGTACCCAAAGGAAGTGAAATCAGCAGACCAAAGATTAATGGCACATGCTAGTCAATTGTTAGATTAAATGAGCCATCCTTAAATTAGTAGTTACTGGATTAAGCAGCACACAGCCTGCTTATTTTGGCACTGCTCAGCGCAGCTAAGATACAGAATCAACCGAGAAGCCCAGCAACCGGCAAAGCGATGAACACTGGAGCATCGTTCGGCCACAAAGAAGAATGAAACTGTTATTTGCCCCCAGGCGTGTGGCACGGGAGGATACGGTGTTAAGCGAAACCAGCCAAACACTGAAAGACAAGTAGCACGGGGTCTCTCAGGCTGAGGGTAAAGAATGCGCGGCTGAGGGTGCAGGGAAAGGCGGTGCTGAGGGAGGGCTGGACCACAGAGGATGGATAGGATCAGGGAACGCTACAGGCTTGTCTGGAAGTAACACACGGGACTCTGTTTTTGTGCTACTAGGGATTGAACCCAGGCGCATTCTACCTCCAAGCTACATCTGCAGCCTTATTTTTATTATTTACTTATATTTTTTCATGGTATTGGGGGTGGAACCCAGGGGCTTTCTACCTCCGGGCTACACTCCCAGACCTATTTTATATTTTATTTGGAAACAGGGTCTCACTAAGTTGCTGAGAGCCTCACTCAGTAGCTGAGGCTGGCTTTGAACCTGTGCGATCCTCCTGTCTCAGCCTCCCAAGTGCTGGGATTACAAGCATGCGCCACCATGCCTGGCTTTATTTTATTTTTTATTTTGAGACAGAGTCTAAGTGGTGGAGGCCCCTGTTAAGTTTCTGAGGCTGGTCTCGAACTTGCAATCCTCCTGTCTCAGTCTCCAATGCCTAGGGCTATTTTAATTATAATTAATATATGTCATTAACATTATACTTAATATATGTCAACAAAAAATAAAGGATCTAAATAATATTTTCCTATGAAATAAAGGAAATCAATTACCCCTTTGCAATATTTAATCCATAATTCTCATGGTTTAGTCTTTTATTCATTTGCCTCTCTTGAGTCCAGTTGAGGAGGCGGGATGGTAGCCACTGCATCATGAAGTTATAGCATCTTCTTGTACTCATCATATTTAGAGGGTAGCCCCCGCCTGCAGAGCGGCTGATAACCCATGTGCCAGTTCTGGTACTGAGAAGTACCTAAAAAGTAAGGCGAGAAGGGTTAGTTACACGCCTGTTGTTTCACAGTATTTTTCTTTAATAGGTTTCAAGTGGTTTTATAATATTCCGCTATTCTAACAGAACGGTTATAAATGTGTTCATACATCTTCATATGACTGTGTGTCCCTAGGGCTGTCTTCATTCCTGAAAAGCCCCTGCTTTTCACAATGTTTATAGCGTAATATTTGTAGATCTGTAGTATTGGTCTGGCAATATTTTATCTGTAGCTAATACAGAACTCAACATGAGGGTTTGGAAAAACAATTTTATTTTTTATTTTTTTATTTTTTGGTGGTACTGGGGTTCCTGGAAGCCCTTCTACCTCCGGGCTACGCTCCCAGACCTATTTTATATTTTTGAAGCAGGGTCTCTTACGCCAGCGTGGCTGGCTTCGAACCCGCGTGATCCTCCTGTCTCCGCCTCCCAAGCGCGGGGATTACAAGCGTGCGCCACCACGCCCGGCTGGAAAAACAATTTTAATCGAATCAAATACAAGTCTCTTCTTTCTAGAGCTAATCAGTGTCCTGTCATTTATGCTAATACAGAATAGATTTGTAACTTGTGACTACAATTTAACTTCCTAAAACCATCATGTGCGCTTCCTGGGCAAAGTAAGAGCCGCCTTCATCACAAAACAAGAGAAGCATCTGATTTCTACTAGACCTCTCAGAGACATTCAGAAAGCAGTCTCCCCTTTCCACCCTTCCAGGGGGAGTTTGCCAGAATTACAAAGGTGACTCTAGGAGAAAGGTAACTGTCCAGTTTACCCATGTGGCCTTGTTCCTGAAGGGACACTGCTGAGGAAGGCCCTGTGGCCTGGCATCCAAACACTTTTCCTAGACTTGTTTTTGGAGACAGTTCAATTCTGTAAAAAGTGGCTTTTTAAGCAGTTCACAGGAGCCCAAGAGTGGCTTTGAGGATTTTCAGGAATTGTTTTCACTTAACAGCTAATTTAGGAACTAGCCAAAGTATTTTTTTTTCTTTTAGCAGCAGTAGGGAGTGCATGTTATGTAAGCACTCCACCGTGGAGCCACACACAGCTCAAATGTTTTTAGGTAGAGGTGGGCACAGCTTCAGAAGTGGTGGACCAGCTGGGCATGGTGGTGCACGTCTGTAGTCTCAGTACTTGGGAGGCTGAGAAGGGAGGATTGCCGGTTTGAGGCCAACCTCAGCAACTCGGCAAAACCCTCAACAACTCAGTGAGACCCTGTTTCAATACAAAAATAACAAGGGCCGGGGGTGCGGTAGAACGCCCTGCGCAAAGAGGTGGTGTACCTTTGCTGCTGTTCGACTGAGCTCTACCGCAACATCTCCTCCCGTGTTGCCAAGGCCAACCACTAAGACACGCTTGCCCTGGAAGGCTTCTGGGGTCCTGTACTCTTGACTGTGCAGGATCTGGCCTTTGAACTCATGGATTCCTAAGGGGGGAGAGGATCAGACAATCTGTAACACTGAAAGCTGTAATTCCCCAGCCCTCAGGGACAGGGTCTCTGGGAAAGGGCCATCCTAGGAGTATGGCAGCCCTGTGCCTCTGCCGCTGGCTTCAGGAAGGAGAAGACACGCGTGACACTCCCCTTCTCAGAAACGCAGCAAGCCCAGACACACACTAAAAGCAACTTGCC
Source organism: Muscardinus avellanarius (assembly GCF_963383645.1). Taxonomy (NCBI): domain Eukaryota; kingdom Metazoa; phylum Chordata; class Mammalia; order Rodentia; family Gliridae; genus Muscardinus; species Muscardinus avellanarius. The sequence goes on from NC_137793.1 coordinate 113,853,638, forward strand.
TGGCCGGGCGTGGAGGCGCACGCTTGTAATCCTCGCGCTTGGGAGGCAGAGACAGGAGGATTGCGCAGGTTCGAAGCCAGCCGCGCTGGCGTAAGAGACCCTGTTTCCAAATTAAAATATAAAATAGGTCTGGGAGTGTAGCCTGGAGGTAGAAGGGCTTCCAGGAACCCCAGTACCACCAAAAAAAAAAAAAAAAAAAAAAAAGCAACTTGCCTGGTTAAAAATACTGGGCGTGGTGGCATGTGTCCGTAATCTCAGTGTTTAGGAGACTGAGATAGGATCACAGGTTCAAAGACAGCCTGGGGAAGTTAAGGGGATCCTATTTCTAAATACAAAGTAAAATGCAGCTGGGGGTATAACCTAGAGGTAGAATGTTCCTGGGTTCATTCCTCGGCATCCTCCCCAAATATGGATGTATATGTTACTCTATATACTTATTCCATATGAGTGCTCCTAATTACAGCTATTATACTGGGAAATTGAACTCATTGCAAACACTGAGAAATAATGAATATCCCAGGCAATAAGCACATTATTTCTAGTTCAACATTCTAACACCCTCCCTCCCTACATTATTATATTCAACGACAATTTCTGCTGACTGCTATATTCTTACATCCAACTATGTATTTGACGGCTTTAGGATACTAAATAAGCATCTTGAACTAAAAAAAGTCACTGATGTGTGCTATTTTACCCAGTAGATATATTCTTAAAGAATATGATCCTAATACTGCACTGAGCAAAAGATGAGAGTTTATGACCACTAGATCTGTCCTGCAGGAAATGCTAAAGGGAGCTCTTCAAACTGAGAGAAAGGGACTGATGAGTAGTAAGAAAACACCAGACACTCACTGGTAGAAGTAACCACACAAGCAAATTTATTTATTTATTTATTTTTATTTATTTATTTTTTTGGTGGTACTGGGGTTCCTGGAAGCCCTTCTACTTCCGGGCTACACTCCCAGACCTATTTTTACATTTTTATTTGGAAACAGGGTCTCCTAAGGCAGCGCGGCTGGCTTCGAACCTGCACGATCCTCCTGTCTCTGCCTCCCAAGCGTGGGGATTACAAGCGTGCGCCACCATGCCTGGCCACAAGCAAATTTAGAATGCTCTAATATAGTAAGCATAGTTCAAAAAACATTCAAATTTTTGATATGAAGACTAAGTGCTAAAATAAATAAAAATAATAACTACATCAATCTATTAAGAAATAGGCAATATAGACAGATGTAAAATAGGATATCAAAAAATTTAAATGTGGCCAGGTATGGTGGCACATGCTTGTAATTCCAGTACTTGGGAGGTGGAGACAGGAGGATCATAGGTTTGAGGACAGCCTTAGCAAGTAGTAAGACTCTTGTCAACCTATTTCAAAATAAAAATAAAAATAAAAATAAAAATAAAAATAAAAATAGGGCTGGGGGTAGAGCTCAGAGACAGAATGTCCCTGAGTTCAATCTCCAGTACCCAAAACATAAATAAATAAAAAATTAAATGTGGGCAGTAGCAGAGTGCAATTGCAGAATGCTAAATTAGCATTTCTGTTTTTTCTTTTCCTATTTTTTTCTTTTTCTTTTTTCTTTTTTTTGGTGGTACTGGGGGTGGAACCCAGAGGCTTCCTACCTCCGGGCTATACTCCCAGACCTATTTTGTATTTTATTTGGAAACAGGGTCTCACTAAGTTGTTGAGAGCCTCACTAAGTAGCTGAGGCTGGCTTTGAACCTGCGCGATCCTCCTGTCTCAGCCTCCCAAGCACTAGGATTACAAGCGTGCGCCACCACGCCCATCCTGTATATATCATTTTTGAGAGTGGCATAAAGTTGTCTATTATCATGGGGAAGTATTTCTAGTTATAACCCAATACCATTCCTTGCAGAAGAACACCAAAGACGAGGTGTGGTCTCTGGTGACCTGACTCACCAGGAAAGGACTCCAAAGGTAGATGAGGACTGAGGAAGTGCCCGGTGCAGACCATGACTGCATCAAAGACAGCTCTGTCCCGCCGGCCCTCGGTCTCTGTGACAACATCCCACTGACCGCTTTCGGGGAAGTCGGGGCGCTTTGTGACGCTGCACACCGTGGTCTGCGAGAAAAAGACAAACGCTCACTTCCTACCTGAGCCTCTGACTTTCACCCGGTGACCTGTACGTGCCCACGGTGACCAAGCCCTTATCAATAGCAGGTCTGCGAGCATCAGTGTGTTTCTTTCCCAAAGAAGCTAAGTAAGGTGTGAAAACCCTCGGCGGTGGAGATATACGGACCAGGACCAAATGCCTGGATGCTTTTGTCAGGAGGAAGAAACAGTCGACTTTTATGCCTGATGCCAAGGTAATGAGTTATGATACCTAAGGTGTTAGAAAAATTTAGAGACGTGAGCTTTCCTCCAGTATAATTTCTGTGACTCAAACTTCTAGCCATTTCTTTTTCTTTGTGGTACTGGGGGTTGAACACAGGGACCTTCTATCTCCGAGCTTCACCCAAGCCCTATTTTATTTTTATTTTGAAACAGGGTTTTGCTAAGTTGCTGAGAGTTTCACTACTTGCCGAGGCTGTCCTTGAACCTCTGATCCTCCTGTCTCAGCCTCCCAAGTACTGAGATTACAAGTCCACTCTATTATGACTGGTTCTAAAATTTATTCTAAAATATGAGTCTGGTATTTAGAGGATGAGTCAGGAAATCTGGTGTTTGAATGATTTAGTTCAGTAAAACATGAGCGACAGAAGAAATGCAAAGACTCGATCCCCTGCCTTATAGGGTCAAAACTAAGGAGAATCTCACGCATCACATTTCCACCAGAGGCAGCCCTCCTTCATCGACTTCCCATAATCCCACGCATCTTACCTTAAAGCGAATGTATTTCAGGAGGTCAAAGTGCTCAACATATTCTTGGAGATAGTTCCAAAATTTCTCATGGCTCATGAAATTGGGATAATCTTCATGGAAAGGGAAGTCACTGTAACATGACATCTCCTTGCAGACATTAGTCACGAGCAGCCTGTAGACCCTGGTCATCCCGTCCTCGGAAGCCTCCTGTGGTGAAGGCACAGTGAGCTTGGAGGGGACGGAGGGGACAGGAGGGAGTGGACAGGGTAAAGGGCTTCTCAGCAGTTACTGTTCTACCCGGCATCTTAAGGGTTCCGGGAACCTCGGCACTGGTCCTGGTGCTGGGACGAGAAGTCATTAACAGGACTGGAACAATGAAATACAATGTCTTCCTCAACCACACAGAAGCTAATGAAATGTAATGTGGCTGCCGAGACCATGGACGCAGGGCCCTTGCCCTGCATTTCCTTCTCCCCATACCGTGGCTGCCCCCTGCACGCATGCGCGCTCTGCACACCTTTTTTGCCTTTCTTCAGGGATGTAGGGCATCTCTTACTGATTTTTTTGGTCATCGTTTTCTCTATGTGTGTGTGTTGGTGCTAGGGCTTGAACCCAGGGGCATTCTAAACTCTGAGCTACACCCCCAGCACTTTTTGCTTTTTATTTTTGAAACAGGGTCTTGCTAAGTTGCTGAGAATTTTGCTAACTTCTTGAGGCTGGCCTTAAATTTACGAGTCTCCTGTCTCCACCTCCCAAGTGCTGGAATTATAGGTGTGTGCCACCATGCCCAGCTCTCTGTATTATTTTAGAATAGGACAAAGAAATCAAACCAGCTGTGGGGTCAAATAGCGAGAGCTACACTAACCCAACCCGGTGTGTCCTTTCTACATGGATATGTGGTAGCCTGTTGCGGATCATAGTATACTAGAAAAAAAGGTGCTTTTATTTTCCTTTTTTTTTTCTTAATAAACCGTAGCCCTACGGTTAGGAACCCATTTTATTTCCTTCACCATCCATCAAAGAGAGATGCCACCTCTCCCATGAAGCAAGCCTGCCTTCCTTCCTTCCTGCTGCGTGGAAGCTGTTTTCTCTCCCCTGAAACATGGAAATCTTGGGCCTGCCTGGACCCCATCTTCTGACACCCCACCACTGGGGCAGATCTGTCCATCCCATCAAATCCCCGGCTCCTCCTGGTAACAGGGACCGTTCCTGGCCAGAGGCAGGAGATGTTAAATCACATTCAGACCTATGTTCTGGGGCTCACGTCACCTGAGAGCTGGCTGGACCCTGAGCACTGCCCTCTAGGCAGCATATTCTGCTTCTCAGAAGGACTGGGCAGTTCCTGGGCTCTTTCTGTTTTGATAATATGACAGCCACTCCCCGCCGCCACCAGATCCTCCGAGGCCTGGGATCACTCCTGCAGGCTCTCTTCCCTAAGACCTGGATGAGAGCTGGGGGGCAGCGCTCTGCGCCCTGATGCCAATTCCTGTCCTCTCTAAGGTGTGATCTACTCTCTTCACTCAGGCTGCTCATCTGACTGAAGGACACTCGGGTACTTTGTCTTAGAACACGCACGGCCTGGAAATCACCCTCAGTTTCCACCTCCCAGCACCTAGAGTGCTCCTCCTTTCTCTCCTGAGTCCCTGACACACTCTGGCCGTCTCCAGCCCCTCCTGCCTCAGGCCTCATCCCGCACACAGGGACCCTGGCACCAAGCGCACATCGTCATGGCAACGAGCTTTCCCGTGCTCCATCACCAGGACGGACAGAGGCCGCTGGGCCTGCCCAGAAAGAGAGCAAGTGGCCAGGTATGATCGACAGAGAGGGGGGAGCAAGAAACACGCACAGAAAACTTCCACAGTCCCCCGAAGTCATTACTTCTCTCAAAGCAGGTGGGTTCCAGGTCCTCATCCAGGCAGCACTTGATGCAGGACAGGCCGCTCACGCCAGCTCCGATCACTGCCACTCTCTTGGCCATGGTGCGCCCTGTAGAGGAAGCCAGCCAGAGCTTCTTTTAATTTATTATTATTATTATTATTATTATTATTATTATTAATTATTTTGCAGTACTGGGGATGAAACCCAGGGGCATTCTACTTCTGAGCTATACCACCAGCCCTACTTTTTATTCTTTATTGTGAAACAGGGTCTCACTGAGTTGCAAAGAGCCGCCTCACTAATTAGCTGTGGCTGTCTGTGAACTGTGATCCTCCTGCTTCAGCCTTCCAAATGCTGGGATTACAAGCATGCACCACTATGCTCTGTTTTTATTTTTATTTTGTGTGTGTGGCCCTACGGATTGAACCTAGAAACATTCTATTTCCAAGCCACACCCCCGGCCCTATTTTATATTTTCTTTTGAAGCAGGGTCTCGCTACACTGATGAGAGTCTCACTACTTGCTGGAGCCGTCCTCAAACCTGCGATCCTCCTGTCTTAGCCTCCCAAGTACTGGGATTACAGGCGTGCATCACCATGCCTGGCTAAGCAGAGCTTCTTTACATGACAAGGTTGACACAGGACTCAACTGGGCAGCGCATCTTCGAGTGGAGGCAGAACCACGTGTTATTACAGATGCAGGCTCAGACACCAGGCTATGTGGGGTAAGTTCCGATATCACCACTGGCTATCTCTGTGACCTTGGCCTCTTCGTCTTCTCTGTGACCTGGTTTTCCATCAGCTAATGAATATATAAAGAAACGTGGAATAAAGAAAACATATGTAGAATGGAATACTATGCGGACATAGAAAGAAATCCTGTACTTGCGGCAAGAAGGATAGAAGTGGACGTTGTGACGCTAAGTGAAATAAATCAGCCACAGAGAGACAGATACGGCATGATCTCGCTCCTATGCGGGATTGAAAAAATTGATCTCATAGCCGGGCGTGGTGGCGCACGCTCGTAATCCCAGCATTTGGGAGGCTGACGCTGGAGGATCTGGATTTGCGGCCAGTCTCAGTTACTTAGTGAGGCCCTTTGTGACTCAGTGAGACCTTATTTCAAAATAAAGAATCAAAAATAAGGCTGGGGGTGGAGCTTGGAGGTAGAAAGCCCTGGAGTTCCATCTCCAGGATTCAAAAAAAAAAAAAAATATATATATATCTCATAGACTTTGAGGGTAGAATCGTGAGAGTCCATCTAACCCCAGTTAGAACAGCAGTCGTCAAGAATTCAAACAGTCATAAGTGCTGGCGAGGTTGCAGGGAAGCAGGGACTCTTACATGCTGTGGTGGGGCTGTGGGCCTCCTCTTACACTCCTAGTTTCTCTGGAAAACTAAGAAGCTGCCAGGAAAATGGACTTTTTTTTTTTTTTTTTTTGGTGGTACTGGGGTTCCTGGAAGCCCTTCTACCTCCGGGCTACACTCCCAGACCTATTTTTTATACTTTTTTATTTGGAAACAGGGTCTCATAAGCCAGCGCGCGCGGCTGGTTTCGAACCTGCGCGATCCTCCTGTCTCTGCCTCCCAAGCGCGGGGATTACAAGCGTGCGCCACCACGCCTGGCAGGAAAATGGACTTTGACACCAGCAGGTTGGGTCTGAACTTTGTCTCTGCTGCCGATGTGTCCTATGACCCCAAGAGAACTACTGAACCATGCTTAGCCATATTATTTGTAAAAAAAGAAAAATATCTACATTCAAGGCTTGTGTGAACATTGAACAAGGTGATATTCACACAGCAGTGCCCAGCACTAAATATCTACTCAGTGTTAATTCTCTACTCCCCTATTCATCTCTGTCCTTCCCTCCTCTGTCTCTAGAAAATTCGGCTCGTGCAGGTAGAATTTACTAATGATTTTGGAAAGGCGCAGGTGAACGTACTTGTGGATTCCTTTGGGCTGAGGAGTAGGAGGTCTAGCCAGCTTCTAATCAGAAATAAACGTCCTTCACCACCAATAAGAGCACTTGGCCACGAGGTGAGGTCTGGAGTTGATGGATGTCTTCTGGGCTCTGTCTCTGTAATGACACAAAAGAAATGCTTGTTACGTAAGTCGATTAAGTGGAAAATATGCTGAACTAGGTATAAAGGCCCATGCCTGAAATCCTAGTACTTGGGAAGCTGAGCCAGGAGGATTTCAGGTTCGAGGCTGATCTTAGTGAGACCTTTAGCAGCTTAGTGAGACCTTGTTTAAAATATTTATATATATTTACATATTATAAAATAAAATAAAATAGGGCTGGGGGTGTGGCTCAGAGGCAGAATGCTTCTGGGTTCAGTCTCCAAAACAAAACAAAAAAGAGAAAGAAAAATAGGCCGAACCACAGACTGGCAGCAAATGAGTTCATTCAACAGGTGTTCGCCGGGAAACCCCAAGCGGAAGAAGCGAGCCCAGCCAGGGGCCCTGGAGATGATCAAGACTCAAGGGAAGGACAGTAATAAAGCCTGAGAGATGGGAAAAGACGCACAGCGGGCCTCGCGGGACGCTGCCCTGTGGGGGCAGGCCGACATAGAGTGACCACCTGGCAAGACCTTTGTCAGTGGCCGGCCGCAGGGACAAACCCCGCAGACCCTCTGGCCCTGTCCAGCGTGGGGTGTGGGATTAAAAGGGACTGGGTGAAAACACCCGTCTCCTAAAGACCCATCAGAAAAGGTACTGACAGTAGAGACAATTGGGAAGGTACACCTTGTAAAACTAACCCATGCGTACAGGCCATTCATTCTGCCTGCGCCAGTCCTTTCAAAACATGTTTCATGGAGGTAAGGGAGGGTCGGGAGCGAAGCGGGAGCCGAGAGAGCTGAGTTCTAATTCCTGCCTGCCTCTAACCAGCTGTGTAGCCGTGGACTAGCTTTTGACGTCTGTGTTCCCGCGTCCACATTGGTCAGAGAGTTAAAGTCGTTTTCTCACTCTTTCTTTCTAGCTTGAAAGGACTGATTTGTGTCTGAAACCCAAGTAATCGGTGCCAAAAAACCCTTCACAAAACCATCACCCAAACCAACACCACCACCGCCACCACCAACAACAGAAAATGAGAAACAGGTGTGAATTCTAAGGTGCGCGGACACTGTGGGCTTGTTAGGTGAGGACACTGTAAGGTGTCTGCGAGCGCCTTGCAGGCTACAAAGAGCGCCACACAGCTACTTTGTTGCCCATATCTAGTCCCCCGGGGAAGGAGCCCTCATCTAGCGAACTGGACTTCTGTACAGCGGGGATCCCGCCCAGCCCTCACTGGCCAGCAGTCACTTTTGAGACAGGGAGACGCGAGTGGTTTGCTAGTCACAGAATCAAGTCTGAGTGGAGTCTGGGACTGGACCAGCTACCGTTTCTTCACTCTGCGCTGCTCTCTGTGCCAGTCCTCCATCACTCCACCTGCGCTGTGTTCCAGGCATCCCAACGCCTGGCTCTCCTGTCTCATTCCGGGATAAAATCAGAGCTGAACCTCCAGCCCTGGAAAGCCCCACGATTCTGTTAATTCTCCCCGACATCTTCCTTTTCTGAGGGTCCCCCTGCCCAACCGTGTAATTTTGTTTTCTTTACACTTCTCTTCCTTCCTGACCCCTTATCTCTGCCGCTTACTCAGGAAGTTCCAGAAGGGAATCACATTCCTTCTTAAGGAACATCCAGTCCCTGTAAAAACAGTTTCTGCAAACATTTCCCCCCCCCCCCAAAAAAAAAAAAAGATGGACACTTACCTTGTTATCATAGAGCAGATAGTTTGACTTAGTTTTCAAAGTCAGGTAAGCCAGATACGGTTTTTTTTTTTAAAGCTTGAAACCCAGACTTCCTTGTTCTAAAAGACAAACTGAATTCTAACTTTGCCGCAAGTTTCCCCTGTCTAAAACAAAAGCCACTTGTTTATTCTGTCATTATTCTCTAGGGTAAAGGAAAGTGTGTCCCGACCCAGGAGCTCTGCACTTCCGCGGCTGGGGGAGGATTCCGTGACGAGTCCGAGCGCAGCGTCTGCATTGGAGAGGAGCGGCGACTCCCACCTGCCCGCCCCCTGGACGGCGGGGCGATGGTCAGCGCGGCTGCGGCCATCGCCGCTAGAGGGCGCCAAGCCACAGCCTTCCCCGCGAAACGGAAGCTCTGGAAATAACTCGTTTGAACCCCGACTCCTTAACATCAGTCCCTTGAACCATCATAGGAGCTGTCAGCAAAGGGGCAAGTCATCTCGGCGACTGGCGCCTCATGGAGTTCTTCCACGCCTAAAGTTTTCTAAGTCCCAAAGTGGTGTTTTTTTTTAAAAATACAGCATCTCCCAGGAATTCAAGGAGTATGGATTTGGTCAGCAGAGGACGCTGTTAAAATGCGTTTGAGAAAACTTGAAAGGGTGCCGAGCCGCTCCTTTAGGGCCCACGAGAGCAACTGTAGCCGGTGTAAGGTGTGAGTCACCCCCCTACCCCACAGGGGGCAGGGCTGAGAGCTAGGAGGTGGAGCCTGCGATTCCGGGGACAGACCTCCCGCCCCGGAGGAGGGAGTTCAGAGAGGACCCGGAGAGGGAGGGAGGCATTCTCCCGCCGGCCACCGGCCCCCGCGGCCACGCGGGGGCTGGGGGTTGACCCCCCACGAATAAAGCCTCTCGTAATTTATTATGGATCTCGGCGTGTCTCTATGCTAGTGGGGCACCCCGCATTTTTCTACAATTTTACATTTTATTCCGACCTCTTTGACTCAGGGGTGCAGAAGGGCTTTGACTAAGGGGTTGCAGAAGGGCGTGGTTTTTGCTCATCTAGCGGCTTCATGCTGATATTGGGCGACGTCAATCAAGGGCCCCAGTCAAAGGCCCCAGGTCGGGAGAGGTCGGAATTTGAGCCGCCGGAAGGGAGCAGGTGGCTGTTGGAGTTGGAGGTTACCCTGGAGAGCTCGGTGACCGGTTTGCTTTGAGGAGACTAACAGGCAAGGTGCTGTTAAAGAAAAAGAAAATTGTGAGAACGGAACCCAGGCTGGGCAGAAGCCCTTTTAGACACAAGGCAGTCACTAGATCTACTAACTTAAATAGCAACATTTTCCTGAGGAGAACGTCTATCGCCCCTTTAGCAGTTTTTTATTAGATCAGAGTTATTAATAGCAGCAACTCCCGAAGCAGACCCACACCACTCTTTTCAGCATTGAGTGAGTATGGATGTGTCTGGTTAAACACCTGTCACTGCCTTGGGAGCATCAGTTACCCATTTTAGAAGTTTAATACTTAGGCAATTTGGCATCCGAGGAGGGAGAGCACCATAGTATGTACACAAGTAGACCTGCTAAAATATAAACATCAAAGAGAGTTATGTCGAGAGAAACAAAGTTTAGAGGGTCCCAACACCGTGCAAGAGAATTTGTCCCTGGAGCTGTTGTAACAGAGCCCTTTTAGATATGGCCTAAGCTGTGGGCAGAGGCTGGAGGGCTTGCCTCATCATCCTGAACCGAGACTTGAGAAGGAAACTAAGGCCTGAAAGATCGAGCAGGCCACCAAAGAGGAAACTGGCTTACCCTGTACCTGCAGTTACCCTGGGCCAGCAAGGAAGATGGAGGAAGGAGGACGAGGAATTCCAGGAGCTGTCAGTCCTTGGTCAGACCAGATAGGGCCAGCGGCGGGTCCTTGTCCAGAAGGGTAGACCCCCTGTAGTGAGGTACCTGAGGTCCACCGCTTTTTAAAGGACATTCGCCTTTCAATGGCCATATACTCCACACCTGAAGCAGGCTCCTGGAGGTGGTTGTCTTTATTGTCGTCCTCTCCTGGGTGGCGCTTGCCACCCGGAGGGCTGACCTTCCTCCTCCGGCCTCAGGGCTGCAATCAGGGCCTGGGACTGTAAGTCCGCCATCTGACGAAGATGGAGAGCACGCTCTGCTTCGGCCTGTTCCTCTCTGGAATTAAAGACTTTAAATGCCATGTTCATCAAGTCTCGAATAGGAGTCTGTGGGCCATCCTCAACTTTCTTTAGCTTTTTTCTTATATCAGGAGCCGCTTGCCCAATGAAATGGGTGGCCAATATGATCGAGCCTGCCTCAGAGGATGGATCTAGACGGGTATAGCGCGTAAGGGCCTCTTGCAACCGATTAAGAAAAACTGCTGGGTTTTCATTTGGACCCTGGGTGATTTCCCTGAGCTTATCATAATTAACCGCCTTATGGGAAGCATCTCGCATACCATCAAGAAGACATTGTATCATATAATTTCTCATTTCTATTCCCTCCTTTACATTATAATTCCAGTGGGGCTCCTCAGATGGAATTGCAGCCGTACCAATAGGAAGCCCTGGATCTGTTAAATGACTCTGGTCAGCCCTCTCTCTGGCTGCCTTCAGGATCCGATCACGTTCGTCTGGAGTTAGAGAAGAGGTTAGAATGACATGCAAATCCCGCCAAGTTAGATCATATGCCTGCACAATATGCTGGAATTCCTTGATAAAACCAGAAGGATTGGAAGAAAAGGACCCCAATCTCTTTTCTAGTTGAGTGAGGTCAGGAAGGGAAAAAGGAACATGGACCCGTATCACCCCTTCTGCTCCAGCCACTTCGCGAAGTGGGGCCAGGAGAGAGGAAGATGGGGCTTGTAACCCAGCTGGGTCAGACCCCGGCCCCCATGTTTTATTGCAAGATGGCTGCTGTGGGTCTGCAGAATTGTAAGCCTGTGACCCAGAATGGCCACCAGGTGGCGCCGGTGAGTTGCCACGTGGTGTCCAAGATGGCGGCTGTGACTGGCGGGATACTCCAGCCTGCATGCCCTGGGCAGCAGTAGAGCCGGTAGAGGGAGAAAACAAAAAATGCAGCCGCCAGAAGGGCTGTAAATATTCGAGGTCACACCATTTTGCTGAACGCGTGCAATATTCACTGAGAGCCATCAGCGTCCTAGAGTCTAGCGTGCCCACGGCAGGCCATCGAATGTCATTGGCTAAGTTATATGTCGGCCAGATCTTAGTACAAAGAGAAATAAGTCTCTCTGGGGACAGTTCCCCTGAGAATCCCAGAGCCTGCAGATTAGATAACACACGGCCCAGCGGGGATTGAGAATCGATCTCAATCTTAGATGGCTGACTTCCCCCCATGAGTTGTAAGTGGGCGAGCGAGAACAAAGGCAGGAAACTCCAGCGTCCCAGGGCCCTGCCTAGTTCGGTACAGAGTAGGTGTGACCGAGAAAAGACGTCTCTTGTCTCTTTCACACCTCGCAACCGTCCTGGACGGTCGGAGAACTGGAGGACACCGGTACCGGATTTTACAGCAGTCAGTCAGTCAGAACCCTCCGAGTTAGGCAGAACCCACTTAGTTCCTTAAGAGGAAGCTTACCGCCGAGAGAGGCTGCTGTGGAGATCTGGCCTGAAGATGGCTGCGAAAAGTTTTTTAAAAATGGCCGCCGACTCCTAGGATTGGTTAGGAATGGAAAGTGGGCGGGAATAAAGATGGCGGGGCCTCCAGCGAGGCCATGACGTGGGAGGGGTCAAATATGGAAACATGGCGAACCTCCAGCGAGGCCGTGAGGGGGGAGGGGTTAAAGAAACATGGCGGCACCTCAGTGATTACACGTGGACCAAAGATGGCGGGCTTTCCCCCACAGTGATGCCCTGTGGGTGCTTACCGAAATGGCCGGGTCCGGGCAGCGGGGTGGGCGGGCAGAGGGTGAAGGGCGCAATCAGCAGAGAGCCGGCGCAGGGGCCTGCGCCGCGTGGCAGGCAGGGGCGGGCGGGTCTAAGCACTCCAGGCGCAGAGAAGGAATGTGCAGCACAGGCTGGAGTTGGCGGGCCGGTGGGAGAGAGGTCCGCGGGGCCGCGGGCCTGCCCCGGTGATGGGAGCGCGCGCGCCGGCAGTGCGGCCCCATCCTCCGCGGGCGCGGTGGGCGCGGCGCCAGGCGCAGAGAAAGCCAAGGCGCGCCAAGTGGCACAGTCTGGCCGGGTCCGCGGACGCCGCGCGGGCGGGCGGCTGGCGGCTCGGGGCCGCGGGCGTGCTCGCCGCGCGGCTCGGACCGGGGCGCAGCTCGGCCGGTCGCACAGCCCGGGCTGGGGCGCGGCCGGGGCGGGCGGCGTGAGCGCCCAGAGGCGGCTCGGCGTGCCGCGGGCGGGCGGGCGGGCATTCCGGCCCATCCCAGCGGAGCCGTGTACCTTTTTTCAGCAGTTTGCAGAAGTCCGCGGGCCGGGCGGGCGGGCGGGCGCGCAGAGAGGGGATGGAAAGTCCGAGTCCAGTAAGCGCAGGTCCAAGTCAGGTCCCAAAAGTCCAGTACGAATTTCGGCACCAAAATGTAAAATTGTAGAAAAATGCGGGGTGCCCCACTAGCATAGAGACACGCCAAGATCCATAATAAATTACGAGAGGCTTTATTCGTGGGGGGTCAACCCCCAGCCCCCGCGTGGCCGCGGGGGCCGGTGGCCGGCGGGAGAATGCCTCCCTCCCTCTCCGGGTCCTCTCTGAACTCCCTCCTCCGGGGCGGGAGGTCTGTCCCCGGAATCGCAGGCTCCACCTCCTAGCTCTCAGCCCTGCCCCCTGTGGGGTAGGGGGGTGACTCACACCTTACAGCCGGGTTAGCAGTGAAGTAACATTACGCAGCCATCACCTCTATTTCCTCCGCCGAGTTATTAGAAGCGAGCACAGCAGATCATGCTAGGTTTTGTGTCCAAGGATGTTTTCCAGCATGGCTCACTGGGCATTTCTGGACCAGGAGTCAGGGAGGCCCCATAAATGAAGGCCGGAGGCCGGATGAGATCCGATGAAAGCACAGCCCGTCTACTCAGCTCAGGGAAATGTCGCCATTGAAGAGCAGTGGTCAGTATCACTGGGCTTCAGGCTCTTCTTCACAGAAGCTAAAAATCCAGGTGTTAATATAAGTCTTCCATGGCAACAAACTGATTTTTTCTTTTGAGAAAATACCAAGTAACAGTGGAAACTCAAAGGAATAGTTCTTAGTGAATATCGATGTATCCCTCACCCACATTCTTTTTCTCCCCCTCTTCCTCCTCTTTCTCTTTTTTGTTCTGAAACAGGATCTCACTAAGTTGCTGCAAGGCTTACTAAATTGCTGAGACTGGTCTTGAACCTGCAGAATATGTGTTGTGTGTGTGTGTGTGTGTGTGTGTGTGTATACACACATATATACATTTAGTCCCCAAGACCATATATATATGTATACACACACACACACACACACACACACACACACACACACACACATATTCCCCAAGGCCACATCCCCCGGTACCTACCTTCTCTAGACACATGCTATCTGCCTAAATGAGCACCCAGGAGATCTGTTCATCCAGCCGTGGATTTTCCCAGATGAGCTCAGAACCCTCGCACTCCAGTTATTTCGCCTCAGAACGTGTTTGCGTTGCCCGCACCGGGGCTTTTGCAGGGCATGTTCCATATCCAAACCAGAAGAGAGAGAAAAGGATTTCCAGAATGCATCTAGATTACTTGAGCCTGATAATTTTTCACCACAAATTTCTTTTCTTTTTCTTTTTCTTTTTTTGTGGTACTGGAGGTGAAACTCAGGGGCTTTTCTACCTCCAGGCTACACTCCCAGACATATTTTCTATTTTATTTGGAAACAGGGTCTCACTAAGTTGCTGAGCGCCTCACTCAGTAGCTGAGGCTGGCTTTGAACCCGTGCGATCCTCCTGTCTCAGCCTCCCAAGTGCGGGGATTACAAGCGTGCGCCGCCATGCCTGGCTTCACCGTGAATTTCTATGCTATGAAGTGACCGATATCAGAAGGAACTTGAGAAATGAAAGGCTGCTGGGAGTTAGAGCAGACGGGATGGAGAAGCGAGCTCTGCCTGCCGGTGCCTCCAGGGCTCACTCTCGCCCGACACCGCTGCCATTGCTTCCCACCCTCTCCCTACCCAGCGCACAGCCCTCTCCAGGAGATGAGGCTTGGCCACTAAGCCTGTCGGTGAGGTGAAGAGGAAGGTAGGACCTTCTCTGGCTCATCAGATGAGACTGAGGTGGGCACGGGCCAGCTGGGTAAAAACTGCCTTTGGGATAGTTTTTGCTTTTATTTTTCTTTTCCTCTCCTTTTCTTTATCCCGGTTTCCTCACAATTAAAGGCCTCTTGCCTGTCTTCCTTCTCTAGTGAATTCCAGCTGGATTCGGTCAACTCCAGAGGTGTCAGTCCCAGCCGCCAGCTGGACATGGTGGTCTAGCGGGTTGAGATGTCGCCGTGGGTGCTTATGCTTAGCTAGTGTAGGAAACATAGCCAGAACTGCACTGCTGCGAGCTTAAGCAAAGTTTTATTATTATAAAGGTAGAAAGAAGGGACAGAACAATCAAAGCACCACGTCAGAGGGACGCAGTGGGGCCTCGAAAGTAGCACACTGAGGTCTCTGAACTCATGTTTATAAGAATTCATTATTTCCTTCCTCCCATCCTGCTTAGCCAATAGTCCGCTTTCCCGCCCAGAGCAGGTGCAGGCTGCCGGTTATCTTCTGGTGAAAGCCTTTTCTGCTAGCCTTTCTGTCCGTCCTCACAGGGACAGACAGGTCTGGCGTCACTGGCCAAATGTGTCAGGTACTGAGCAAGTCAGGCGCTGCACGGTAGAAGCTTGCTTTGTTCTTGGTTTATTTTTAAAGCTCAAAGCACGTATTGCCCACCTGGGTCCTTGGTGAGCGCTCAGCTCGCTCTCATCTCTGTCTGCTGGAAGTTACTTACTATGTTGAAAATTGTTTTGTAATGAAGAAAAGAAAGACACAGGAATATAGTCTTTTAAAGTATGGAGGTTTGGGGAGTTATAACTGTTTTGTGTTATTAGTAATTACCATCGGGCTAGTATATCTTGCTTTTTACCTTTTAGCTTTAGTCTAAACTGCTGTGAGTCTATGTAATTCTTTTTTTAAGTGTAGGTGTCTGTGTTTTAACATTCAGTGTTCAGCTGGGCTAACAAGCCAACTTTTAGCTGACCCAGGTCAACCCTGGCTGTAGCCCTTGGCTGACAGCTTAGAGACAGAGAAAAGGATTGTTTTGTTTTGCCTAAGTATGAAAGCTTGTTCTTATTAGCAATTAATACTGCCCTTATTAGCAACCAATACAGGCTCCATCCCCATCAGTGGTGCTACCTACAGTCCTACTACTCTGGGGGCTGAGACAGGAGGCTTGCAGACTGGAGGCCAGCTGCAGTCATTTGGAGGGACCCTCCACAACTCAGTGAGACCTTGTTTCCAAATTAAAAAAAAAAGTCTGGGGGCAGCGTAGCTTGGTGGTAGAATGCCCCTGGGTTCAATCCTCAGTGCCACGCAAAATGAACCCCCCCAAAAGGGCAGCTGCCTCTTGGGGGCCAACTCTAGGAGCAGGTGGAGGGTGCTGTCTGTGCAGTAGTTCTGACTGGGGCTTTAGTGTGCCGGCTGGAGCACTGCTACTGCTCTGGGGGAGTGAGCAGCCTCAGGTAGGCCTGCTCGTTGGGGAATTCTCCAACTCACTGAGCTTGCTTATTCTCATTATTATTATTTATTATTATTTTGGTGACGGTCAGGTATAGAGTGCCCCTGAAGGGCTCATGTACTGACGTTCAGGGTTGATATGGTTCAGTCATGGGTTGTACCCTCATCAGTTGATAAACCCATGGTAGTGGGCAGTGGGTGTGGCGGCAGAGGCGGTCCCGGGGCGCGTCCTCGGGGACTCTGTAAGGTTCCTGACCTCCCAGAGGTGAGGAGCAGACCCGCGTGCTCACCTCTCTGTCCCCACCATCATGGCCGGAGCTCCAGTGCTGCACCTGGCCGAACGTGTCTGTCTGCCTTCCTTTCTGAGTCGTATGGCGACATTTACTGGGCGCAGGCAGGGAGAGTGTTGACTGCGGCGCGGTCTCTTCTCTTTCGGTGCTGGGGGTTGACCCGGGTGTGGGGCGGGCCAGGTAGGTGCTGTACCGGGAGCTCCATCCCCGCACCCTCCAACGCTCCAGCCATTCCTCGTGTGGGTTTTATTCTTAAACTCATCCTCTTTTCTTCCCCTCATCCATAAAAACAGAACAAACCAGACCACATGAGATAGTTTCTAGGTTTCTTTCTTCCTTTATGTTTAGCCATCACAAGAGTACCATTTCAATGAAACCAGTCACTGTGAGGTAGGGGTTTTAGCCGAGATCTATGAGAACAGTTTTCACTGGAAAGAGAAACGGCCGCTCAGAATGCCGTAAAAAGCAGCATCCTCCTAAGCCTGGGGCTTCCTGAGCCACCCTGTGCACCGAAATCCTCATCCTCCCCTGCTATCGTTGGTCATAAGGGAGCTAGGAGAAGCTCCGGAATGTCAGGGGTTCCCTGGGGAGGAGGGGTGCCTCCACTCTCAATGTCGCCGTTACAGGGGAGATTGCACCTGCAAAGCCACGTAGAAGAGCTTTGACTTACAGAAAAACCAGGAAAACAGCCCCAAGTAAAGCCAGAAAGCCAAGGAGCTTAAGGGCGCCCTCAACGGGTGACGGGGATTCTGGTACGATGCGTGTCCGGGTGGCCTGGAGCGTCCGGTCCCACTGCATCAGGATGGCATTTCTGGCCCCTTCCCATTTTCCTGGGCCGGTCAGGCGGAACTGGTAAGGTGTGAATGGGCCAAAAAAGACGGCCAGGGCCAGACGCGGGTCCGTCAGGAGCAGCGACAGCAGGCTGGGCTTTGCGCCAATGTAGGTCAGGAGCTCGTCGATATATTTGATATAATCCGATTGTAATGCCTTACAGTAGCACAAGCCAAACCTTTGTAAAAGGAAGATGGGGTGGGGAGGGGGAAGACAGAAAGAAAGATAAAATAATGATCATCTTAGAATAAAAGTGTCCCAAGCCAATAAAGGCTGCTGAGAAATTTGGGGTGTTTTCTGTGCTCTCTCTTTTCTATCCATAGCAATCATAAGAGAGTGATGAGCCGGGAGTGGTGGCGCACGCCTGTAATCCCAGTACTTGGGAGGCTGAGACAGGAGGATCATAGGTTTGAGGACAGCCTCAGCAAGTGTGAGACTCTCATCAACCTAGCAAGACCCTGTTTCAGAATAAAATGAAATAGGGCGGCCGGGCGTGGTGGCGCACGCTTGTAATCCCCGCGCTTGGGAGGCGGAGACAGGAGGATGGCGCAGGTTCGAAGCCAGCCGCGCTGGCTTACGAGACCCTGTTTCCAAATAAAAATATAAAATGGGTCTGGGAGTGTAGCCCAGAGGTAGAAGGGTTTCCAGGAACCCCAGTATCACCAAAAAAAAAAAAAAGAAAAAGAAGGAAAAAAAAAAAGAAAAAAAAAAAGAAATAGGGCTGGGAGTATAGCTTGGAGGTAGAATGCCTCTGGGTTCAATCCTTATTACCACAAAATAAAATAGAGAGGGGGGGGACTCATTCTATTTTCTAAAACTCAGTTATTATTTTCGTGCATAATATGAAGAGCACAGGAATCCCTAGGCTAGGATCTCCGTATTGCTGGTCTCAGGCCCCAAGACCACCGGCCAACCTAGGTGATGAGATTTCTACTGTGGTGCAATTCTAATTAGCTATCTCTTCTACGGCATTCCACAACCAGATCAAGCCCATCCCAGGGCGAGGATGAGGAGGAGCCGCCCTAGAGAAAGGCTGCCGGAGCTCAGCGCTGACATTCCTGCTCCAGCTCAGCGCTGACATTCCTGCTCCAGCCTTGAGCTTTGGGAACAGAGAAGAAGCAAAGCTGAGATAGGAGAGCCCTGGGCCTGGGAGCCTCAAACGGACCATTTAGTGTTCAGAGTGAAAACGGATACCAAGCCCAAACCAGAGATACGAGGACGGTAAAACCGATGGAACGGGAGGTGTTGTGACATTGGGAGCTGGTGTGGGGGCCGCGACCTCCCTTCCCGTGGCCCTGGGCCGGGGTGGCGGCCTGAGCGGAGCCCAGGGGAAATCTCCCCTCCAGAGAAGGGGCCGGCGGGCTTCCTAGGATAGCAGAAGACTCCCCAGCGAGCGCCACGGGTGTCATAGTCACGACTCCAGGCCCGGAGGAGTGTGGCCGGGTGGAAATACAATTTCATTCATGGCCATTGTGACTTGAGTTTCACACGCTTTTTCTACATTACAAAATCCCTTTTCTTCTACAGACGAAAGCCCAAGCCAAGTGGGTGGACGTGGCGCACAGGCCGCGGCGGGCTGTCCCCCGTCTCTGAATAGCTGTGTGAATGGGCCGTGGAGCTGGCCCGATCTGCTCAGCCAGCAGCCAGCCGGCCTCCACCCGACGTCGCCAACCGTGGGTGAAGTGTGGCGTCATGCGCCCAAACGAGCTTCCTACTGTGTGTGTGTGTGTGTGTGTGTGTGTGTGTGTGTGTGTCTAGGGATTGAACTCAGGGGCGCCTCCAGCCCAATTTTATTTTTTATTTGAAAACAGGGGTCGGGCGTGGTGGCGCACGCTTGTAATCCCCGCGCTTGGGAGGCTGAGACAGGAGGATCGCACGGGTTCGAAGCCAGCCTCAGCTACTTAGTGAGGCTCTCAGCAATTTAGTGAGACCCTGTTTCCAAATAAAAATATAAAATAGGTCTGGGAGTGTAGCCCGGAGGTTGAAGGCCTCTGGGTTCCACCCCCAGTGCCACACACACACACACACACACACACACACACAAGAAAACAGGCTTTCTCTAAGTTGCTGAGACTGGCCTCAAACCCGTGATCGTCCTGTCTCAGCCTCCTGGGGCTGGGCTTACAGCTGTGCACCCATGCCCGCCGGGTGGCCGTGGGACTCTGTGCCTGGCTTTCTGCTGGCCTCTCCTCCCTCTCAGGATGCAGGGCGGAGCCTCGGAGCCCGCTTACCCGCTGTGCTTGTTTTTCCTCCTCTCATTAACATCCTTTATCATGACACTGGGCGGCGGTAAGGAGTTCGTGCCTGCAAAATACACACGCAAACATGCAAAGAAAAACGCACGTTAACTTCAGGGCGAGGTGTTTACTTGCGGAGTAGGATACTTCACCACTGCTTATCTGCCGTCTCTGGGGCCCGAGACGCATCTGTTCCTCTGGCAGACATGTTAGGCGCTGAGCTGGGTGTGGCAGCTCACCCTGTCATCCCAGTCCTGGGGAGGCTGAGACAGGAGTATTGCAGGTTTGAGGACAGCCTCAGCAACCTGGCAAGACCCTGTTTAAAAACTAAAACTAAAAGGGGCTGAGGGTGTAGCTTGGAGGTGGAATGTTCCTGGGTTCCATCCCCAGTAGCGCCCCGCCCCCACACTGTTGGCGGCACAGGTGACAGGGGGTGCTCCGGATAAAGCCAACAGCTGGAAAGATAAGGGCCCCGTTCATCACACGCTCTCACTGGCTCCTGGCTATAGCAGAATCTCAGAGCTGGTTTGAATTTCATCGCCCCATAAACTGAAGGTTTGAGCTTTAATTGAACCATTCGATGATTTGGTCCAGAATAACAGGAAGACACAGCTTGTGTTTTCTGACAACTGGTCTATTGTTTGTGCCAGAAACGGTCCCAGTCCTCCTGAGCGGATCATTCCCTGAACAACAGGAGGGACCCTGCTTTGAAAGACTCTGGTGTTTAAGGGGGAGCTGGGTAATACAGTCTCAAAACATCCAGTAGCCAAACTCACGTGAGAAACCGGAGCACAGCCCCCACGGTTCCTCCGACACGTACCTTTCAGGACACGAACAGCCCAGCGCGCTTGCGTCTCTCCCGTGGGCACCATGGAGCCGTAGGGTTTGATGAGGCCAATGACGGCCAGGGTGGGCTTGGGGAGGTGCGCGGGGAAGATGTACTTGTACAGCGACGCCTGGCCGTCCTCCACCTTCACTACGGATTCGTCGAGGAAGGGGAAAGCGAAGGTGTACCCCGTGGCGAAGACGATGAGGTCGACGGGCTCTTCCTTCGGGCTGTTGGTAAACACGACGGAGCTCCCCCTCACCTCCTCTACGCTCGGTCTGATGGACACCTTCCCCGTGATGATGCAGCCCGGAAGCTCGTCGTTAATCACGGGCTCCCTCAGCTGGACCCTGCGCGGAAACACGGCGGGGAAGAGATGGCGGGTGGAGCCCTCAGCCTCTCTCCTGCCACCCTCCCTCTCTTCGTTCTGGGTCTCTTGTTCAAGGGTTCCCAGTCTTGGGAGAAGTTACTCCATGGGAGGGGACTCAGGAATGTCTAAGGCTCATAGGTAGGCTTCACTATGGCGGTGTGGAAGCCGCCGGGGCCGGGGGCGAGAGCTTTCTCTAGCTCCTGTTTCTCCCAGTGATTTCTGGTTTTATTTTGTGTTTTTTTTCTTCCCGATTTTCAGCATGTGGCCAGCACTGTCATTCCAAAGATTGCCGGATGCTGGAGGGCGACAAGGGGAAGCCGGAACTTCTTCCTCCGTCTCACCCGCACTGCTGGGAACTTTCTCCAGGCCCCTTCTCTTGAGGTGAGGGGTGTAGGCAGTGATGCTCAGGGGACCAGGGCAGAGCCATCTCTCTCTGGCCGTACCTTTGGAGCCACACGACCAACACTTGGTGGGTTGGTTTTGTGTTAACTGAGCCGAGCCATTTGGAGCTTATGGGAAAAGCACAGACCTGGTGTAGTAAAATGCAAACAGGTGGAGAGAGGGAGCGGTTTCTCCCGCAGCCATTTCTACTTAACAGCTTGGCAAGTCATAGGGCCCCAGAGGGCTTTCTCCACTCATCGATACAAGAGCCGCCCGAGGGCCATCAGGTAGGATGGAGGGCATATGGAATGGTATACAGGGAGGGGCCTTGGACATGGCAAAGGGTTAGCTACGTCAAAGGGACACAGTTCCTCAGTCCTGGATATCAGGACTATGATTATTAAGGAACTTTATCCAGATTAAATAAAATTGATGGTGGTAAAAGCTGTCCCCCTTAAAAGCCTATTAGTAGAAGAGAGAAGATAAGAATCAAGAGGACAGAAGGGAGATGTCGGAGAGGAAGAGATGGCGAGATGTAGGCAGAAGTCGTGTGAAGAGCCTGGAGCTGTGGTGCGTGCCTGGGAGGCTGAGACAGGAGGATCGCAGGTGTGAAGTTAGCCTCAACAATAGAGCGAGGCTCTCAGCAATGTAGCGAGATCCCGTTTCCAAATGAAAAATAAAGAAGGGCTGGCATTGTGGCTTGAAGGTAGAATGCTCCTGGGGTCAGTCCCTAGCACCACAAAACAAAAACAAAAAAACAAAAGAGAAGTCCATGTGATGGCGGGGACTGCATGGCCCGGATGGAGCCTGGACCACTGACCCATGCCCGTCCAGAGCGAAATCTGGTGGGAGACCAGACAGGACCTCCAGGCTGCAGTGTCACTACTGATGGAGTCTCACTGTGTACACTCAATGAAAGAGGAGCCAGGCTTTTGGTTTTTGTCGATGGGATGAGTCACAGGCTGTGAGTGACGGGACCAGCTGAGACCCGGGCCATCTGGCAAGGGTTAGGAGGCACTGCGTCAGACGGATCGTGGAGGGCGGCTACAGGACCCACTCCCGCCAGCACACAGAGCGGTGCATGGGGCTTCTGTCACTAGCCAAGGGACAAGTCACCTTCTTGTTGGCTGCAGCCCAGGACCGTGCCACCAGCTGAAGTCACAGAGATGACGCGCTCAGAAATGAGCCCAGACTCAGCTAAGCCTCAGTCTCCCCCCAGGAAAAGGGGGCCATAGTAATGCTCAGCGTAAGGAATTGTTCTCAGGGCAAAATCCAGAACTGCGCCCACAGAGCACCCGCTCTGCTTATCAAGTGGGTTAGTATGATGTTTTTGCTTGTTTTTACATTCAACCATATCGCCCAGTGAAATGATATGCCCTTGGAAGACGCGCCATAGTTACCTGTCCCTTGGTATTAAGCCATAATTTGCGTGATTGAACCGGCTGTTCATCTTCTTTGCCACCAACCATGTCACGATTGGAGTTGGGAGAGAATTCATGACCATGCTCCGAAATCGGGTAGTGAAGACCATGTCCCACGGGTACCCCGAGTCAAAGACGCGGCTGATCACCCATCCCCCCGCGGTGGTGCTGAGGAACACCTGCAAGCGATTGGAGCCAAGAAGCGCAGTGAGTGGATGGCACCCGTGGGTCCCTGCGGCTGCAGAGAGAACATCTCGGTGCTCGTTTGGGGTAAGGTTTTGGAGATGTAGAGGATTAAAACACCCTAGGACATGTTATTGTGCACGTACTGTCTGCCAGGCTTGGGCCACTACAGCAAGGTCCAGGGGAGCGTGACGTGCCTTTTGAGGAGATGCTGAGTGGGTGACAGTGATTTTGTTCACTAAAGTTGTAAAGACAGGGTGTGTCAGCCATGGAGTGTTACCTACAAAGGTTATGTGCACACAGACCATGCGCTTAACGGGCGGTAAAATTCAGCAATGCAATTAGTTTTGGGGTTTTATTTTATTTTATTTTTCTGTGGAACTGGGGATTGAACCCAGGGGTGTTCTACCTCTGAACTACAGACCAGCCCTTATTTCTTTATTTTGAAACAGAGTCTTCCTAAGTGGCTGAGGACCTTGCCAAGTTGGCCTCAAACCTGTGATCCCTCTGGTCTCAGCCTCCCAAGAACTGGGATTATAGGCATGTCCCTTCATGCCAAGTTTGTTGTTTCTCTCTCTCTCTCTCTCTCTCTCTCTCTCTCTTTCTCCCAAATTGGCCATTGGAGTTCACCAGCTGAGTTACCTAAACTGATAGTTATTTTGAATAAGGGATTTCCCATACCATTGTTTAAAACACACAAAAACATAGTGAGCCAATCTGCTTGTTGGCACAAAATGACTGATTTTGTAGATTTTCTCTGCCATCACACTGGGCCCTGGAGTTCACTGCCGCCGTAGCAGTATTTTTGTTTGACCCTGTAATGCTGGGACCAGCAGACAGCGCTGGAGATGTGCTGGCCAGAGCCTTGGGCTCATCAGTGAGCTGTCTGCATTGAGCCCGCCTCACCGTGTCGTGACGTCCAATCAGAGGTGACATTTGTCAATATAAATTATGATCTAAGCTGAGAGGAGTTTCTTTGTTGATATGGAAATGATTAGGTCTATGCCAAAGCATGTTTTCTGATTGAAGACATTTCCAAATGGTGAGAAAAACAGAATAACGTGTTGCCTATGTGTGGTGGTCGTAGTGGATAGATCTGTGCTAATTATTATTCTTATTTTTGGTACCGGGGATTGAATCCATGGGCATTCTACCTCTGAGCTACACCCACGGTCCTGTTTTATCTTTTACTTGGAAACAAGGTCTCGCTAAGTTGTTGAGGCTGACCTCGAACCTGCGATCTTCCTGTCTCAGACTCCCAAGTCCTTGGACGACAAGTGTGTGCTGCCACGCCTGGCAGCGCCTTTCTCTTTCTGCAGGATAACGCCACTGAACTGCTAAGCTTCTTAACCATTACTCAGGGAGTCAATCATCGGATCCCTGTTCTCGAGCCCGAGGGGACGCCGCCCGCTCCCACCCGCTCTGTCTGCACCTGCGTCCGCTCTTGCGCTCACCGGTGACTTATTTACCCTGGTCTTCCTGGCACCTGTGTTTCCCAGGATTCTGCGCTCCAGGGGAAGGGGCTGCGTTTTCGTTGCTGCCGCGATCCCCAGCGTATCCCCAGCGCTCGGCACGGCAGAAGCCAACAGCTCCTCGATCCTAGACTGCTGTGGCTCTGGGTGAGTTTATCCCATCATTGGGAAGATGACAGGGGCGATGTAAATACTACGCGATACTTAGCAATGCTAAGACTTAACCAGTGCCGACCGCGGAGCGCGGATTCTGAACACGTTCTGAACCGGGCGGTTGCTTAGTGCTGGGCCGAGGAAGTGGAGGTGAAAATGTGGACGGGACGGGATGGAAGAGGGGAAAGGTCGCTGCAGAGGAGACGCAGTGCGGGCCCAGGGAGCCGAGGCCCAGGAACCCGAGCGGGCTGCTGCCCAGGATTGTACAGATGACCAAGGAGGGGCTAAAATGGCAGATTTGAACCAGATCCCGGGGAACTTTGATACGCGGAGAATACACCTGCAATTAATTTTTTCTAGTAAAAGGAGTTATTAGTTTCTCAATATAACCGTGTCACAGGGGAGCAGGCTTTTTAGAGGATTTGTTGTTTGGGGTGGGACTCTGCATGCATTTCTTCCTCCCCCCCTCCCTCTCTTGCTTCTGATTGAACCCAGGGGCATCCTACCTCCCAGCTACACTCCAATCCTGTTTTATTTTTTTATTTTTGAAACGGTTGCCGAGGGTCTTGCTGAATTGCTGAGGCTGACCTCAGACCTCTGGTCCTCCTGTCTCAGCCTCCCAGGTGTTGGAATTCCAGGTGCGGGCCCCACGCTCAGCTCTCTCCATGGATTTCTGAGAGCGTGAGGCTAGACTGTGGGCAGGGCACCGGGGTCAAGGGTGGCGTTAGGAGCAGGGGCTTGAGCCAGAGACGTGGGTTCGAGGCCTGGCTCTTCCACAGCTGGTAGTATGACTTATTTGACCTCTCCAGGTCTTGGGCTCCTCATCTGCACTCAGGGATACTAGCAGTACCCACTTGGGTGGTGCATTTGAGTAATCAGATGAAGTAAGGCAGAAAAAAACCATTCAGCCTGAGTGGGAGCCAAGAGGGATTCCCACAGATCTGGACGGTTCCTGCAGTATCACCGGCCGGACGCCGCGCCGGCCGCGGGCGGTGGTGGACGGGATGAGGGCGGGGACAGTGGGCGGGGAGGCGAGGGGCCAGCGGGAAACCTCAGCGAAGGGCAGAGTCTAGAGACGCCTGCGTGCGGAAGCTCCGGGGGCCTGAGAGAACCAAGAAGTCAGAGGAGTTGGTTCTGTCGGACCGAAGACAAGGGGGATTCCCAGTAAAATTTATGAACACTTGATAAAAAAAAAAAGTCCTCAAAAATCTGTTGTGTGTTGGGCATTTGTATTCCTGTGTGTACCTGTGTGATACTAGAGATTGAACCCGGGGCATGCTACCTCTGAGCTATACCCCAAGACCTTTTTACTTTTTGTTTTGAAACATGGTCTTGCTAGGTTACTAAGTCTTGGTACATTGCTGAGGCTGGCCTCGAACCTGCAATCCTCCTGTCTCAGCCTCCCAAGCACTGGGATTACAGGTGTGCACCACCGTGCCTGGCTATTGGTATTCATTTTCCCCTTTGTTTCCCCAGTGGCAAACACCGTTCGCTTGAGACACACGCACACGTTAAGCTAAAGGTCTGAGTGGTACCTTTTTGGCCAGCCGGCTGGCCTCAACAGCAATGTCGGTGCCAGAATTTCCCATTCCAACCACAAGGACTCGCTTGTCTTGGAATAAGTCTGGACTCTTGTACTGCCGGCTATGGAGGTACTGTCCTTGAAAGGAATGGATACCTACGGAAGAAAACAAAGCCAAACCGAGGATTTATGGAGCAGGTGCACGGACATGACACCCCTTTGACAGAGGACTTGGGTTTTCTTTTACTAGGACTCTCAAGTTTTGAGGAAATCCCAAATGGGTTGTTGTGACTTTGCGGAAAGTTAGCATGCATTGTTTACCTAATCGCTCCCCGTAAATGGTGGGTAAGGAGGAGTAATTACTTCACCTCACTAGTTGGGCCTCTGTGTTGACTTTCTAGCTGATTAACAGCTGAGCGAAAATACTGAGGTGTGAAGACAGTAAGCAGTGAGTCATTACCACTGAAGGTTGGTTGGACTCAGTGGGGATAATATTCTCTTTTTAAAAAAATTTTTTTTGGGTGGTACTGTGTTCCTGGAAACCCTTCTACCTCCGAGCTACACTCTCAGACCTATTTTATATTTTTAATTGGAAACAGGGTTTCTTAAGCCACTGCGACTGGCTTGGAACCTGTGCGATCCTCCTGTCTTCGCCTCCCAAGCGCAGGGATTACAAACGTGCGCCACCACACCCGGCTCCTGTTCTATTTTTTTTTTTTTATTTTTTTATTTGAAACAGTCTCACCAAGTTTCTGCGAGCCTTGCTAAGTTTCTGTGGCTGGCTGCCAACCTGGGATCCTCCTGTCTGTTTCCCAAAGCACTGGGCTTACAGGTGTGCACCACCACGCCCGGCTATAGAAATACAGATTGGACCCTGGTTAATCCTAACCACGGTCCAGAGCGTTTAGAATTTGGCACGGATACAACAAGTAGAAATGTTAAATCTGTACAGGAACCTGATGTGCATCAGAGAACTGAGTAGAAGGAAGATAAGCCCAAGAGACTCATGGGATTATCCCTGGGTCCCTAGGAAGAATCCTGTATTTCCAGGTCCCTGGAGGACCTTAGACTCTATCAGGCTGTTTTGAGTCACAAAGGACACGAACGAGGCTCTGTGTGATGGCGTCTCCTATAGACTAATATTTTCCTTTCTTACCTCATGGAGGACACAGTAAGAACCTATATCAGGAGGTGGTGGCTGTGTTAGGAAACACCAGAATATATACAGTTAAGTCAGTAGTCATTTTGGGAAATTGCACGTTTATTTTAATTGTGATACTTATCATCATTGTGGTACTGGGATTGAACTCGGCATGCTACACCTCCAGCCCTATTTTTTTGTTTATTTGGAAACAGGGTCTCACTAGGTTGATGAGTCTCACAGCTTGCTGAGGGTGTCCTCAAAACTGCAATCCTCCTGTCTCAGCCTCCCAAGTACTGGAATTACAGGCACACACCAACATGCCCGGCTCTTATTGTGTTTTACTAAGACTTTTTGAAACACCTCCTTTGGAATTTCTTCTGGAACTTGTGATGTGTGTCTTTTAAGTATCTTCAGTAAATCTGAATTTTCGTCATGGTTAACAGCCATGCCGGGGAGCAGGTGCAGACGGATCGAGTCTATTCTCTGCCCGAAGGCAGGCGGGGTGATGGGATTGGGGCGCTTCACTCCATGCTACAGAATCTTGGAGCTTGAAGTCAGCTCGACGGCCATTCAGCCAGGATTTCGTACTGGCAGTGACCTGTAAGGCAGAGCCTAAGGACTGTAAGTCTCAGGAGCCGTTTTGCTTGATTTGTGACACATATGGTTGGGTACAGAGATGCAAGCCCTTCAGTTTATAGGCGAAAGGTGGAGGGGTGGGTGTATGGAGGAAATACACCAAGTGAAGTGTGCGGGTATGTTTGCTATCACTTTGAACTTCATGATATTGTATAATTATAATACTAATCAAAGTATAAAAAGAGAAGTTTGTGAATTGGGAAGCTCAAGATGATAAGCTCTAGTTCACTGGTGTTTATAAAATTGATACTTCCCAGATCCCAAATTCCTCCTATTCAAACTGAGCACATTAGCTTAGTGGCTACCATGGCAAATGCTATCCAATCGCACGTGACTTCTGGTGCACTTGCTAGGGCATGCCCAGGACCGTGGCCGGGACGTCTATGCATCTACTCAACACAATTACTGCTATCACTTCAGGTCATATGGAGACTGCTTTCTCCCTTCGACTGTAATAAAGTGATTCGTAGCCAGGTGTGGTGGCGCACGCTTGTAATCCCAGCATTTGAGAGGCTTGAGACAGGAGGATAGTACAGGTTCAAAGCCAGCCTCAGCTACTTAGTGAGGCCCTTTGCAACTCAGTGAGACCCTGTTTCAAAATAAAGAATAAAAAATAGGGCTGGGGGTGTCACTCAGAGGTAGAATGTGCCTGGGCTCCATCCCCAATACTGCAAAAAAACAAAAAACAAAAAAAAAAGATTGTGCCTTTTTTTCTTTTTTCTTTGGTGGTACTGGGGTTTCTGGAAACCCTTCTATCTCCGGGATACACTCCCAGACCTACTATATATATGTATATGTGTGTATGTGTGTATATATATTTTTATTATTATTATTATTTTTAATTTGGAAACAGGGTCTCTTAAGCCAGTGAGGCTGGCTTCGAACCTGCGCGATCCTCCTGTCTCCGCCTCCCAAAGGCGGGGATGACAAGCGTGCGCCACCACGCCCGGCAAGATTGTGCCTTTAATACAGACTCCGTATCATAATACCCACGCCCCTATTCTTAGTACCTAGTGTAATACACTGTCGGCAATGTATAAATTGAGTTTTCACGGAACTTCCTTGATCTTTGGGGTGAGCCTGTTCCAGGTCCTCCTTCCTGGAGGCCTGGAGTGGCTGGGCTCAGGGCTGTGCTGTGTGGTCAAGAGCTCGCTTGGAGAAGGGGGAGAGGGCCCGTGGGATGTGTCCAAGCAGAGGCTGTAGAACCTCTCTTAACCTGTTGGAGAATGATTCCCTGCACTGGGCAGAAGACCGAATAGGTTCTCTTCAACGCAGTTGGTTCTGTCGTATGAAAATTCTCAGGGCCCGCTTTGTCCTCTCACAGTGTTTGAGTGACAGATCCAGGGACAGACCCAGGACCACGGAGGCGCTCGAGTTCATTGTGAGCTGAATCTCGGGCTCAGTCCAGGCCACATCAAGATGGTCTGGAGAAAAGTTTCTCCGGGTTTTTGACTTTGAATGCTTACTGCAAGTGGAATAAACCAAAGGACTGCATTTCCTATCCCCCTGGGTGAAATCCATTTGAAATTTGGCATTGATTACTAGGAATAATAGTTGCAAAAGCCACATTAAGAAACTGAGACCCAGAGCTGTCTTAACTTGCTCCCATGATTAATTTCTCTGTGAACTATGAACACAGTGGCATCCTCTCGGATGGAGCCAATTGCTACGCCTTCTATGAAACAACCATGACAACCGATGAGAAATCCGATGTTGTTTCATTTATTTGTAAATTGACCTTCGAGGCTCTAAACTCAGTGTTGGCGATGTACAGCTGCTGCCACAGCTGTTTCGGAACTCGCCGTTTCGGAAGACCCTCCAGGCGCTAAGCTTAGGGAGGGCCCGAAAGCTCGGGGAGCTAAACCCGCGTAAGTTGTCTGTTCTCCACCCACAGGTTGCTTGGAAGCCAAGAACTGGCTGGTTAGAAAAAGTGTTGGTTACGGGGAAAAACCCCCCAAACCTGCTACCTTATAACTTTAACCACTTAATGGAACTTATTAGAACAATCAAGCGTTAGCCTGGGTCCCGCGAGGTGGTTTAAGGTCATCTGAGTGAGAGGCGTACCTGGGAAGGCGTCCAGGGGCAGATAAGGGTCGGTGAGGAAACCGGTGCAGACCATGACGGCATCGAAGATAGCTGAGCTGGGCTTCCCTTCGTGCATGGTGACCACGTCCCACTGGCCAGAGACTGCAAAATCTGGGCGTTTTTTGACACTGCAGACTTTGGTCTGAGAAAAGAGTCACAGGCATAGTTAGCAGCCGTCAAGCTTCTGTTAAGGGCTTGTGAGCTGGTGTGCCGGAGGACTGGTCAGCTCTGGGGCACAGGACGGGCGTGTCGCGGGATCCCACGCAGGCAACCTGACCGACTTCTAACTTCTTAGATGGAGCATTCTGAGCCTGGAGCTGTGGCGGGTGTGTAGGAGAAATGTGACAGATCCACAGACTTCAGTGACTGGCTCAGACGTTCACAGCCAGTGCAGAACCAGGGTTATAACCCATGTTTCTGATGTCTTTTTTGTTATTTTTTCCATCAAAGAATCTTATTTCTCACAGGGCCCTCTCATTAACAATAGTTTTTTAAAACAGGTATATGGATATAGATTGAAAACACTATTTGTTTCTAAGAATTTTAGCCGGGCGTGGTGGCGCACGCTTGTAATCCCCGCGCTTGGGAGGCTGAGACAGGAGGATAGCACGGGTTCGAAGCCAGCATCAGCTACTTAGGCTCTCAGCAACTTAGTGAGACCCTGTTTCCAAATAAAATATAAAAAAAGGTCTGGGAGTATAGCCCGGAGGTAGAAAGCCTCTGGGTTCCACCCCCAGTACCACCAAAAAAAAAAAAAAAAAAAAAAAGAATTTTATCTTATGAAACCTTAGCTATAGAATATGGTGCTGGAAGATTCTCAGATCTAGAGAGCTATTAAAAAGTGCGAACCTGATGGGTGCGGCGGGCATGCTTGTCATCCCAGCATTCGGGAGGCTGAGACCGGAGGATCGCGGTTCGCGGACAGCCTCAGCTACTTAGTGAGGCCCTCTGCAACTCAGTGAGACCCGGTTTCAAAATAAAGAATAAAAAAAATAGGGCAGGGGGTATAGCTCAGAGGTCAAATGCCCCTGGGTTCCATCCCCAGAACCGCAAAAAAAAAAAAAAAAAAAAAAAAAAGTGCGAACCTTATGGCCTGAAAATTTGGGGAGTAGTACAGATTCAGATAGCCTATATATATATTTGTTACTTTTGGTACTGGGAGTTGAACACAGGGGTGTTCTACCTCTGAGCTACACCCCCAGCCATATTTTATTTTATTTTATTTTTGCAGTACTGGGGATAGAACCCAGGGGCATTGTACCTCTGAGTTACAGCCCCAGTCCTATTTTTAAGTCTTTTTTTTATTTTTTGAAGCAGGGTCTCACTGAGTTGCGGGGGCCCTTGCTAAGTAGCTGAGGCCATCTGCAAACCAAGATCCTCCGCTCTCCGCCTCCTGAATGCTGGGATTACAAGTGTGCACCACCACGCCCGGCCTCTCAACTATATATTTTATTTATTTATTTATTTATTTATTTATTTATTTATTTATTTATTTATTTATTTGGTGGTACTGGGTTCCTGGAAGTCTTTCTACCTCCAGGCTACATTCCAAGACCTATTTTTATATTTTTTATTTGGAAACAGGGTCTCTTAAGCCAGCGCGATCCTCCTGTCTCCGCCTCCCAAGCGCGGGGATTACAAGCGTGCGCCACCACACCCGGCTTTATTTTTTATTTTAAAACAAGGTTTCTCTAAGTTGCAGAAGGCCTTAGAGGAGCTGCTGAGGCTAAGTTGCTGAAGCTGACCACACACCTATAATCCTTCTGTTTGAGCCTCCCATGTTACTGAGATTACAGGCATGTACCACCATTCAAATAGTCTATATTTTTTGTTCTCATTGAGTACATATATGCCCATTAATACTAGGTTCTGATTCAGTAAGTTTGTTTGTTTTGAAGAACTAGAAATGTAGCCCAGGGCCTGGTGCATGCTAGGCAAACAGCTCCACCTCCAGTTCCAGGAAATAGAGTTATATCTAATACAAGTCAAATTTAAAAGTAAAAATGATTCACTAACGAAGAGATTGCTGGTTTCCTTTTCAGTATTTTCAAGCTTTATGGTCTTCTGTCATCCTTCCTAACGGGTTTGCTATTGGGTTTATAGAATTCAAAATGCCTGCCGAGTTTATACATTTGCCTTAGCAAGTCTGTCTTTGAGGAGGACTGTCATTAACCTTGCCAATCTGGTTTTTTCTTTTAATCTCCAGAGCCCAGGGGTCTGCTATAGAGAAGTAACAGAAGATAGGCAGGGCGATACTCCTGACTACAAACTGATATGTGTGTCTTACCTTGAACTGAATGTATTTCCGAAGGTTGAACTGGTCCGCATACATTCGGAGATATTCTAAGAATTGAGAATTTGGCACATAGTTTGGAAAATCTTCTGGGAATGGAAAATCGGAGTAACATGACATCTCCCTGCTGCTGTTGGTAACCACAGACTTGTAGAGACTGGCTCTGCCTTCCTCAACATGATCCTGTAGAAACAGCGCACATGATACACGGTCATGTGTGCAGACACACACACACACACACACACACACACACACACACACACACCCCGATGGTGATTTTTTATAGAAATCTCAAATATTGACTAAATACGAAATACATACTACCTGCCTCCTTCCTAATGGAACTTGCTATTCTGTGTTTGGGAGATGATGAACATTCTAAAATACAGTTATATAATGGTCCCCTATACATTGCATGGTAAGAATTTCTGTTTCATTCATTATATATTGCCAGTTACACCTGAGATGCACTCACCCATCCACCATATCACAGCAAAGTATGGAAGAATCTAGAAGCAGATGCCTGGAGGCAGTTTTTGGATGGGGAACCACTGCCAGGTTCATGGAGTTGGGTTTCATGGAGTGCTCGCTCTTGGGGTCTGAGGAAGTCGCATGCGGGGGTTTAGGAGCGTGGGTCTTTATAGGAAGGCCTGGGTAGTCTACTGAGAGTTGTAAAAATGGAAATGATCCACGTCACATTTTGGAATGACGATTATGGATCTACAAAGGATGACTTGGGGCTGGATAATAAAGATGGAAGCCAGTTGGAAGCCTCAATTACAACCCGTTTGATGGCTCTCGAGGTGATAGCATCCGGGACCCAGGGAGCTGAGATTGGAGAGGACGGCAAGGTGGACATCACAGGATGGCAAGCCTGGTGGGGTCTAGGAATGGGGGAAAGGGGAGGCAGCAGAGGTTTCCAGGCTGAACCACCGTGGGCAAGACACACGCTAGCTGACTTCCAACCTCAGTTTTGACTTGAGTCACTAGTATACGTCAACACCTCGTAAAACTACCCCAGGGCAAATCATAAGAAGTTTTAGTATGTCTTGGCTGTCCATTGCATCTGTCTCTGAGTGATTTAATGGAGGTGTGCTTCTAATTTCACTGGGATGATCCTTACTATTTTAATATTTTATTTATTTTTGGTTCTGGGCATGGAATCTAGAGGCATTCTGCCTCCAAACTATACCACCAGTCCTTTTGTTTTTTATTTTGAAGCATGGTCTTCTTGGGTTTCTGAGAGTCTTGCTACATTGCCAAGGCTGTCCGTGAACCTGCTCCATCCTCCTGTCTCAGCCTCCTAAGAACTGGGGCTGCAGGCATGCACCGCACGCTCAGCTTAGTTTAATATGATGAACCATCTTAGATACATAGGGTTTCTTTTTCCAGCAAAATGAAAAGTTTATTTTTTTTTAATCTAGGCGAACAAGTAGATACGCGAACATAAACCTAACACTCACACACGAAGAGGGCTTATTCTGTTTCCCTGGTGGGTATAAATCTAGATCTACACAGGATGGGCAGCAACCACAGAGAATAAAAGCATAAACATGTCTCTATAGTTTAAAATCAGTGTTACGGCTCTCCAGTTGATGAGTTCACCATACCCCGCGATGGTGAGAAACCGAGAAGCAGGGCCAACCAAATGAACCTGCAGCCGTACCGACTTGAGCTGGCGCCCCTGGACTGAGCACAGTTAGGAGGGGCTTGCGAGTGCGCGCTGGGCCACTTTAGGGCGATGCTTTGACATTGTTCAGTATCCAGGCACGTGGACTGCTTTTCTGTGGGCAGGACACAGACCGTCCTGCTTGAGTCTGACCTGTGTGCCCCTCACTGAGCACACGCAATAGAATCACAGGACTGTGTGCCAGGTTTTTGGCTGAGTTTAGAAGTGTTAGCCCAAGCCGGGCGCGGTGGCGCACGCTTGTAATCCTCGCGCTTGGGAGGCAGAGACAGGAGGATCGTGCAGGTTTGAAGCCAGCCGCAAACGCTGGCTTAAGAGACCCTGTTTCCAAATAAAAATGTATAAAAAAAATAGATCTGGGAGTGTAGCTCGGAGGTCGAAGGGTTTCCAGGAACCCCAGTACCACCAAAACAAAGCAGAAACAAAAACAAAAACAGAGGCCGGGCGTGGTGCACGCTTGTAATCCCCGCGCTAGGAGGCGGAGACAGGAGGATCGCGCAGGTTGGACGCCAGCCGCGCTGGCATAAGAGACCCTGTTTCAAAATTATAAAATAGGTCTGGGAGTGTAGCCCGGAAGTAGAAGGGCTTCCAGGAACCCCAGTACCACCAAAAAAAAAAAAAAACAAAACCCAGAAATGTTAGCCCAAAACTAACGTGCTTAAAATCTGAAGTCATTTAAAGTCATCAAAAGATAATTTATATGTAACTATAAACTTACAGGACAAAATATTTGAACTGACTACTGATAAAGAATTGAAGATAAACACTATATAATATAATTTCCCTTTGGTTCCCCAGACCTATTTTATTTTACTTTTTTGTAAAACAGTGTCTTGCTAAATCGCTGAGACTGGCCTTAGACCAGTGATCCTCCTGTCTCAGTTTCCCAAGTCCTGGGCTTTCAGGCGTGCGCCACTGTGTCAGGCAAGAACTGAAGATCGATTTAAAAAATTCAGGACTATTAAAAATCGCTTCACTTTGAGTAGCAGCTTTTAATAAACAATCTTACTGCCTCCTGCTTTCCAAGACTGCTGTACAGCCTCTTCTTCCAGTCCAGTCGACGTACTTCTGTGAGGCTTGTTTTTCTGCTTTGGGTACTATTTAGCAATACTGAGAAATAGCTTCAAATGACGAGCTCCCCTGCAAAGAGCATTGTCCTCCGTCTAATCCAGATTAGGCACGTTGACAAGCAAGAAGAAAGATTGTCACGTTAAAAACCTTACATATGAGCAGGACACGGTAGAGCATGCTTGTAAGTTCAGTACTTGGGAGGCGGAGACAGGAGGATCGTAGGTTTATGACCAGCCTCAGCAATTTAGTGAGGTCCTCCTCAACTTAGTGAGACCTTGCTTTTAAAAAAATAGGGCTGGGGGTATAACTCAGATTTAAACCCCAGAACCAAAACAAAAGCCATAAAAGCACATACAAAGCCAAACCTAAGTTATAGATGGTAATACTGTGTATTCGGAGTGTGTCTATAGGTGGTTAGTATGGAAAACTATGATTCCACACGTTTGTTTGTCTAAAAGGCACAAGTCTAAGAGTGAATTGCTATATTAATTGCCTGTATACATACTTTCAAAGGACAGTGTGTCAAACTGGGCACAGTGGTGTATTCCTATAATCTCAGTACTTGGGAGACTGATACAGGAGGATTGCAGGTTCGAGCTCGGCCTTCGCTACTTAGCAAGAATCCCAGTAACTTAGACCCTGTTTCAAAATACAAAATAAAGTAGGGTTGGGGGTGTAGTTCAGAGGTAGAACACCCCTGGGTTCAGTCCCCAGACACACACACACACACACACACACACACACACACACACACACACACTTTCTCTCTCTCTTACAACAAGAAACAACAACTACACAAGAAATCTCTGTTTTGCAAAAGTTAGGATCATTGTAAAGGTCGGAAGAAGAAAAGCTTCCAGGAAACACTGAGCCTCTTGTGAAATAATGCGTCGCAGATGTCAGCTGTCGGCAGACCAGAAAGGAGTTAGAAAGGGCATGGAGCCGCAGGGCGGGATCCAAGACTAACTGGGCTTTCTCCTCCACCTCCCCCATTGCTTCTCTGGGAAAACACTGCTGTGGGAGGCCCCAGCAGCACTTCCCGGTGGTGTGCCTGGGCCTGGGCCCGGGCCTCCCCACAGGGCTGGCCTCCATTCCCAGGCCCTCTGGACCTCGGCCACCCCCTTCGCAGCAGACTCTCCCCCGGCCCTGGGCGCTGCCAATGGCCCAGGCGCTCCCACCCACCGGGAGCAGCGCCCTGGGAAGCGATGGGGCCACCCCGGGGGCTCTCTGTCCTCACAGAGGGCAAACGAATGGGAGCCCGCGAGGAGGGGGGCCTGGAGGAAGAACCGGCGGGGCCCCGGGGTCTGCTTTCTGGTCTGCCTTGGTTTTCACCCACTGGGCGCCCGGGCGACTTCAGGCCCCACCTTCAGGCTTTGTCTGTTCTTGGGCTGTGAGACTTTGGAAGTGCATGCAATGTGATTTTTTTCCCCCTTTCTGCTGTTAGGGATTAAATTTAGGGGTTTTACTTCTAAGCTATACCCCCAGCCCTTTTTATTAAAAAAGTTTGAAATAGGGTCTCGTTAAGTTGCTGAGGACCTTGCTAAGTGGCCGAGGCTGGCCATGAACCTGTGGTCCTCCTGTCTCAGCCTCCCAAGTACTGGGATTACGGGCGTGTGCCACCGGGCTGGCTACGTTTTCATTTTGCGATGACAGAGGGAGCGACTTGATAACGGTGCCATTTAACCTTGGCCACCGCTCAGCAGTTCTTTCAGTCATCTGTTATTAAAATTTCCTGTCACATTCCCATGACATGTTTTTAGGACTTTTCCAATGACCCAGCTGTGCACACCACCTCTCTCTCTCCTCTCCCCCCAACAGCAGGCACCATGTTTTCCAGGGAGAATAGCGGCCCGGTGTGGGGTGTGGGATGTGGGTGCTCTCGCTCCTTGACCCGCACTTCAGAACCTCCCTGCCCCAAGCTCTCTGCCCGCGTCCTGGGAAGGCGCCCAGGCCCTCCTCCCTCTGCCGGGACCTAGACTGGTCTTGTGTAGTCAGTCATTTCCCCCACGCAGAGAGTTCCTCTTCGCTTCAAACATCCTCACCTCCACACACACACCCCCCTCCACACACACCAAGCATCAAGAAGGACCATAACAGACTCCGTCATTTCTCTCCTTACTTATTGCTTTTCAAATTGGATCTGAGCCTCCTGCCCTGAAGCCAGGCCACCCTCCGGCCCCGCCCACCCTGCTCACCGCTCACCCCGTGCACCTGGGCTGCTTTTACCCTCTGGCCCTGCCTGGTACCTTTCCTTGACTGAGTCTCGCCCTGGCATCTTCTGCTCAACCTCTTCTGCCTGTTGAAACCTCTCAATGCCCCGGGGCTCACTCTTCCATGAAGCCTTCCTCCCCTGCCTCCCACCAGGGACTAGAGCCGTCTTGTCTTGTCTTTTTTTTGTTTTTCTTTTCTCTTTCTCTCTTTCTTTCTTTCTTTCTTTCTTTCTGTGGGTCTGGGGATGAAACCCAGAGGCATTCTAACTCCAAGCTAAACCCTAAATAAATAAAAATAATTTTATTTTGAAACAGGGTTTCACTGAGTTGCAAAGGGCCTCACTAAGTAGCTGAGGCTGTCATCGAACCGCGATCCCCCTGTCTCAGCCTCCCGAATGCTGGGATTACAGTGTGCGCCAGCACGCCCGGCTCAACCCGATTCTTTTGATTCATAGACTGAGCGCACTCTTAGTACTAAGTGCCTGTGACCAACTTAGGAGCGTTTTCATCTGGTGTCCCAAGAGGCCAACTAGCTTGTGGTCTCTGGACTTACTTCTTGCTTAACTGAGATTGCCTTGGCCAGATAATGCTTCTCATTTAAGGCTTCTCATTTAGGGCAGTTTCATCTTTCAAATCAACTCCGAGTTCTGACTGGGGAGCTGTGCTTGTCTGATTCCTGTGCTAAGAAGGAATCTGAGGCTCTTTAGGGGAAACTTGGCTGTAATGTTCTCCCTGGGCATGGCAGGGGAGCTTGGACACGGTATCTGGGTTCTCCCATCCTGTCAGAGCATCTGTCCTGTGAATCACGGGACCAGATGTGCTCTCTCAGGCCCGTGTGAGGTCTCCTTGGACAGGCTCCAGGCACAGGTGCACCGATGATGCCGTTTGGTGCACCTATGATGCCCTTCTTTCTGTGAGCCAAGGTGGCCTCTGCTGGAGGACGGTGTCCACACTGGCAGCCCTGGCTTCTGGGAAGCTATTTTCTCGGAGTTAGAAAATGGTTACTTTAGCCTCAAATTCCACCCTTCTAGAACAGGGGGGTGCCAAGCCTTTCTCCCACTTCTCAGGGGCTCTGGGGCTCTCAGACACCTTCCTGTGAGCTCTCTCCTCCGCATACTTAAAGCTCATGGGAACTGTTTTGCCTTGAAAAATAAAAAATAAGAGCTTTGGGGAGATGTGCTGCAGAGGCTTCCGGACTGAGCCCTGGGGCTCCCCAGCACTTTGTCGGCCTGGCTGTGGGGTTCCGTGACCCGAAGCAGGGCTGCTGTGACCCCGCCGGCCAGTCCGGGGAGGGCTTTACAGTCCCCTCTCCGGTCCACACTGGAGCCCTGGAGATTTAAGAATATCGCTTCTCTTTTGCTTAGTGAACAAAAAGAAAACTCACATTCTTTACCTTTTTAGAAATTTTTAGCACCGGGGATTAAACCCAAAGGTATTTTACTGACTAGCCGTGACCCCAACCCTTTTATTTTGAAACGGGGTCTTGCTAAGTGGCTGTGAATCTCGCTAAGGTTGCTAAGGCTGGCCTCAAACCCGCAATCCTCCTGTCTCAGCCGCCCAAGGACTGAAGTTACAGTGTGCACCCCTGCGCCCAGGAAACAGTCTTTACTTCTGATTGTAACTTAAGGACTGGGGTTGCGGGAGGGGGAGATTGCAGAATTGTGGGGTGGGTGGAGCAGGGTCCCCATTGCAGAACCCATCCTATGCCGAGCCCCCTGTGTCCCTTTGAGGCAACTGGAACAGGGCCAGAAAAAAGATATAAGTCAAAGCAGCTCAGTTTTGCAGGCAGAGGCTGAAATTCCTGCCGCGTTGCCCCAGCAGCGGCAGTCTCTGGGTCCAGTGCCCACCCTGCTCTGGACGCCCGGTCTTGCCCGTCTCTCTATTGTCTCCGCCCTTGGGGGGGTATCTTTGGAAACTTTTCTTCCTCTTGGCCCTGGGGAAAGTTGACGAGGCTGCTGACACCTCTGTCCGGGGAGCATCGCCTGCACCCAGTTTCTTTTGTTTTACACTTTCGAGGTCCACTCTGACACCCCTCCCCCGCCTCTGGACAGTCATCCCCACCACAGCGCACCCACTTACGGTGTATCTCCACAGCCCCCCAAGGTCCTCGCTCCTCTCGAAGCAGGTGGGCTGCAGCCCCTCTTCCAAGCAGCACTTGAGCGAGGCCAGCCCGCTGACGCCGGCGCCCACCACCGCCACGCGCCTGGCCATGTCCTCCTCCTGGGGAACCAACCGGAGGAGCAGAGGTTTTATTCGCAGAGCCCCACCCCTCCCCTGGCTGTTCCGAAGAACCAGGGAAAGGGATTGGGAAGATGAAGGGGCGGCTGGGCTCAGCCTGAGCGCTCTGACAAGCCCGTGTCAGCGGGGGACGCTCCCCTCCGCTGGAGCTGGTGCCTGTCCCGTCCGTCCCATCCCGTCCCGTCCCGTCCCGTCCCTGAGGTTGTGGCGGAGGCTGCAGCTCCTGGCACGGAGGCTGAAATCGGACCCTTCGGAGGCCAGAGTGCGCTGGCTCTGGGGACGGAGCGCCCCACCTCCCCTCTGCACACTCTAAAGCCAGGCTGCAGGGGACTCTGCAGAGCCAGGCAGCAGCTGGCGGGTGGAGCTGGAGCAGGAGCTGGCGCCTGTGGCCACCACGCGTGCTGCCTGCGTGGTCAGCCCTGGGCACGCGGCCAGGGCCCGGCGGTGCTGCGGGGACACGTCCTGTCGCCGGTCACCAGGGGCTGGACCCCAGGGAAAGAGGGCAGGTGGCTGCGGTGGGCTTTGGGTAGGCGCCAGAGGACGCCCCTCCTCAGTCTGAGCGGCTTCACCTGGGGGGGGGCGTGACCGTGAAGAAGGGCTCTGTCAGCTGCTGCTGTGTGACCTGGAGCCAGTTATCTGCCCTCTCTGGGCGTGTCTTGTGAATAGAGGGTAGAGTCATGGCTGCTTTGCCACATGCTCGGCGTCTTAGAATAGTTCTCCGCTCATAGTAAGTATTCAGTAAATAGGAGCTGTCATAACTCTAAAAGCAGTTCCAAATTTAGTTCCCTCTCTGCCATTCATATCAGCGGTGCCTCCTCCTTCCTCCCCCTCCCTCTTCCTCCCTCTCCCCCTCGTCCTCCTCTTCTTGGTACCAAGGACTGAAACCAGGGAGGTTCTACCTCTGAGCTAGAATCCCCAGCCCTATTTTATTTATTTTTTTATTTGGAAGCAGGGTCTCACTAGATTGTTGAGGGTCTCTCTAGGCTTCTGAGGCCAGCCTCAAAGCTACAATCCTCCTGTCTCAGCCTCCCAAGCGCTGGGATTATGGGGCTTGCGTGCTACCATGCCTGGCTGCCTCTGACCTTTAGATGCTACATTCTATACTATTTCTGGTCAACAGAGAGCACATTTCACACTGAATGAAATGATGATGGGTGCTGTTTCCTAACATGTTCTTAAGATGATGCCCCAAAGCCGTTTCCCCTGCACATTGGCTCTTTCCTTGCTTCAAAGTTAAGTGGCCTCAAAGCTGGGTCTGTCTCCATGTCTCCTTTGTGTTCTTAGGACAGGGAGCCTGAGGAGTCCCCCAGCCACAGCCCTCCGCTGATTTATCCTCCACGGTCTCCCATGTCTACGGGCAGCACTTGGAACATAATATAATGGGTATTTAACAGACATTTCCTGAACACACAGCTCTTTTTCAAGTGTGTGTAGAAGTGTTACAGGGCTGGTGGCTTCTTGTAATAGCTGAACACGGCTCCTCAGGGAAGAGCTGGCCGACCCAGATGGGCACCATAGAATCAAGAACCTTATATATTGCTGGGTGTGGTGGCGCACGCCTGCAGTCCAGTACTTAGGAAGCTGAGACAGGAGGATTGTGTTTTTAAGGCCAGCCTCAGCAACTTAGCAAGGCTTTCAGCAACCTAGTGAGCACCTGGTGGCACACAGTTGTAACCCAGCATTTGGGAGTCTGAGACAGGAGAATCTTGGTTCGAGGACAGCCTGAGCTACTTAGTGAGGCCCTTTGCGACTCAGTGAGACCCTGTTTCAAAATAAAGAATAAAAAATAGGGCTGGGGTGTAGCTCGGAGGTAGAACACCCCTGGGTTCCATCCCTAGTACCAAAAACCAAACACACAAAAACCAAACGTTAGCTAACGTCCCCCTCCCTGGGCAGGAGAGTAGGACGCAGTGTATGCCCAGGCGTCCGCAGTGTGGCTGCCGGTCTCGGCACATCTGTTTCTACTCTGTTCTATTACAAACCAGCTTGGTGACCGAGGAACACCGCTCACTGCCTCTGGACCTCTCTTTCTTTATATGCAAGAGAGAAGAGAAGGCTAGTCATTTTTGGGGGACATAGTAGGTATCCAATAAAGAAATCCATTTTAATGGGGAAAAAAGGTCTTAGGAGAAAAAGGCGGAGCCTGCAGCTGGGCGCAGAGCCTGGGAGGCCCCCCAAGCCTCAGGCGTGAGGGAGCGGACGCCGGCGCCCTCTGCAGGACAGCAGGGGACACAGCAGGTCATTCTAGGGGAGGGCTTAGCCTTTGCCCAGAGCTGGGTTGAGAAAGGGGCGCGGTTTCTCTAGCAGCTTCACTGAAACCCGAGAGGAAGTCAGCAGGGAGGTGTGGAAGCTCCCCTGGAGAGAGGCTGGTGGAGGTGTCCTGGACAGGAGGGGGGGGGGCAGGGACCCGGGAGCCTGCGGCCTCAGGCCCGCACTTGCTGGGCAGTGCTGCAAGGAAAGCAGCCCCTGGGGTTGCTGCCCGGGCCAGGGGAGCCCGCAGGGCCTGGGAGCTGGGAGCTGGCTCTGCAGGCCTCCAGCTAGGAACGGAACTGCCCTCGCTGGCTTTGCAAAAGAGCAAATAAGTCATGACCCTATATCCAAGGGCCTGACACCTTAGTGTAAGCGTCTGCCTTTACAGATATCAGAGAAAAGGATTCCAATTATGGTCAGTGTCTGATGTACGATTTCAGTTCCATATACATACTTTCTTTTCTTTTCTACCCCCCCTCTCGTGGTACTAGGATCGAATCCAAAGGGGCATTCTACCTCTGAGCTACACTTCTAGCACATTTTATTTGTAGTTTTGAAACAGGGTCTCACTAGGTTGCTGAGTCTCGCTAAGTTGCCGAGGCTGTGATCCTCCTTTCTCAGCCTCCCAAGTACAGGATTACGGCACAGGCTCCCAGGCCTGGCAATATAAGCACTTCCGACATTTCACACTCAGAAACTGGCTTCATTCTGGCAGTCTAATGACAAGATTTTGGAGATATCACCAGGAGACGGACGGTCCCCATAGAAGGTGGGTCCCGTACCCTATTAGGTCCTGTCCTCAGGTTGTGTGTTTCATTTCTGATTCAGACATCAGACGCTCGGTGAGGGGTTTCTGTGTGGCTCAGCCCGAGGCTTGGTATCGCAGGTACGTAAGATGCATCAGGCACGACACCTTCGCCAGAGCATCAGTTACCTGGCGGAACCTCAGGCTCTAAACAATCAGTGCATTCTGAGTATGGCCTAAGCCAGAGGGCTGTCTGATGTGCAAGCCGTAATAAAGGCAGGAAGAGGGGCCGCTGATTCTGACTTGGGGTGGTGAGGAACTGGTGGAGAGGAATACTATATACTCCTGCTTCTGAAGGCATGGCAAGGACTTCTGTGAACAGAGAAGGGGAGGTGGGTCCCCGTGGGCAGAGGGGCTCCCTGGAGGTGTGTGTGACCCTGATTCCTTGGCCAGCTCGCCTCTTGCTTGACTTCTAGAGGAACTACGGTGTGTACTCCCCAGAGAGGGCGGCAGTATGTGGGTGACGGACTTGGTCGTACCTGTTAGACTTCTGTCTGCATAGAACTCAATGCTCAATGTCTGCCCCAAGTAGGGGATTTTATTTAATCAATCAATCTCTCTCTCTCTCTCTCCCTCCCTCCCTCCCTCCCTCTCTCCCTCTGGTTGGGCAAATGAATTTATTCATTACCTTACACGCTTTTCGATTAAAGAAATTAACTGGGCAAATATTTTCTGGTAGCTAATATTCTGGGTTAGAGAGTCCCACTTCAAAATGACTCCCACCGAATGTGTAAC
Organism: Muscardinus avellanarius; assembly: GCF_963383645.1. NCBI lineage: Eukaryota > Metazoa > Chordata > Mammalia > Rodentia > Gliridae > Muscardinus > Muscardinus avellanarius. The sequence continues at coordinate 113,896,588 of NC_137793.1, forward strand.
GCAGAGAGATCTTTCAGAGTTACGCAGCAGCTGGCCTCCTCTGAGCAGTAAATTCTATGGGGCTCTTCAGGGGTCTTTTGGGGAGGAGGGCAGGGTGTGAGCCAGAGACCTGGGACTTAAGTACGGTATTGGTTGTCAGTGACATGACTTGAGACCAGCAATGCAATGTTCCTGTGTGTCAGTTTCCTCCTCCTAGATAAAAAGTTGAAAGTATAACTGCTCTCAGGCCTTGTAAAATTTAATGAGCCAATGTATAAAAAGGACATACCACCTGGTATGGTGGCAAACACCTGTAATTTCAGTGCTTGGGAGGTTGAGACAGGAGAATCACGGGTTCAAGGCTGACCTCAGCAACTTGACAAGACCCTCAGTAACTTAAGTGAGATCTTGTTTCAAAATAAAAAAAAAACATAAAATGGCTGGAGGTATATAGCTCAGAGGTAGAATGCCCCTGGTTCAGCTCCCAGTACCACATACAAGAAAGGCTCAGCTAAGCTTTGCAACAGATGTTTTTATATCTTCATGAGATTTTCTTTCGGTTTGATGTTTTTTGGCTATTTTATACAGTTACGGAATATTAGCAATGAGGGCTATTGAAGAAAATTAACACTCCACATTATAGTTTGGAATTACAGAGTCCCCTAGACTTCATGCGCTGGAGGCAGCCATGTTGGGGGCAGGGCTTGGCTGCTAGGGCGGGCTCTCTGGGGCCGTGGCCAAGGGCGGCTTGCGTGCTGGCCCTGCCCAGCTGTAGCTTGTCTCTCTGTTTCCCACAGTGATGCCCGGAGGACTCGTACCCCCAGCTCCTGCTTGGCATCTGGCCTAACATGGACTATATTTATGGACTGAACTCTCCACAACTGTGAACAAGTAACTTCTTCCTCTAAGTTTTGTGTGTCAGCAGTGAGAATGCTCACTGACACAATACATATCTAGAGTTGTACAAAGTGAAAGAAAAGAGTAGAGAAATATAAGAAAAATCATGAAAGTAAGGGGGGAAACGAGGAAAGGGGGCAGGAAACGGGATTCAAGATCACCCCGAAGGGTTTTCCTTTCTCCTTTTGATTCAGATCCTCTTGGTGTGTCAGGAAGGTCTCATTGGAGCTGTTCCCCACAGTTGGAAAAACAAACACGAACCAGGCAGACAATGTAAATACTGCCACCACCAGACTGGGTAAAAATCAGTGCTCCTCGTCATGCATTCATGCTGATAATATATGAAACTAAGTGACTTTAACTAATTAATTAATTTATTTTATGGTACTGGGGATTGAACCTAGGAACATTCTACCTCCAAGCTACACCCCAACTCTATTTTTATTTTGAAACATGTTCTCACTAGATTGATGAGAGTCTTGCTCTGTTACTGAGGCTCTCTGTAAACCTGTGGTCCTCCTGTCTCAGCCTCCCAAGTGTTGGGATTACAGGCATCTTCCATGCCCAGCACAAAGTGATTTCTTTAGAAGAAGTTTTGCCCCTTTTACTTTTAAATTAAAAATAATTTCTATTTAGCAGCTGTTTTATTTTTTAGAGTGTCTGATAATACATTAAAAGTTATTACTGATGCAATAGAGTACATTAATATTGTTGATTGTCACAGTATTATTTTGCATGCAAAGGCAAAAACAACAGTTAAAATGTTATACTCTTTATGTGGGTACTCTTTGTTGGAAGTTTGAAAAGAAATATTATTTTAATAAAGAAAGCCTCATCAAAGCTGACTAAACATACAAGAAGTAAGTACTAAAAATTAAGAAAATTAAACCAGTAAGAGACATGTCAATAAACAAAAGTGAGTATGTCAGAAATGGCAAATAAAATATGCCACAAAAAATTGTCAAATGGGCTGAGAAGTCATGGGTGGTTGCACAAAAATTGCTAGTTTTTAACCACGAGGTTCACAATTACTATTCCCCCCCCTTGTTTTGTGTCCTCAACTTCAAAGAAGTAAGATGCAAACATGAAATTTACTCAAATCATTTTGAGTGTCTACTTCCATTTACTGAGATAATAAGGGTGTTGGGGGGGCTCAGGACACGAGGCCAGGGCTGTCATTCCCAAATCGCAGAGGTGCCTGGAGAAAAGTATGGGAGTCCTGGGTCTGTGGAACACTAAATGTTAGTTCAGGGCATTTCACAATTTTAACATGTTGCAAGGCTGTGGCGCCCTTCGGGACATCTCATCTTTGCAAAGCAGATATGCTCAGTTCCCACGATGGACGGCTAGCATCCAAGGAGACTGAGGAGCAGCAAGACAGGGAGAGACCACGTCCTATCTGATTCCCTGGTTTGAGAAGCAGCACAGCGCTCAGCACATACCTAATCCCATCACTGAATGATGGTCATTCATGGTGAAACAAGAGTATAGTGTTTTCTTTAATTTGTGTGTGTTATTTGTTCCAACAACTACTAAGTTGTTAGAACATAACTACCTAAGTTGTTTGGACTTGACCACCCAGCAAGAGGAGCTTCGGCCTGGGGGGTGTTGTGAAGGAATTACTTACATTTTAAGGGTGCTATGAGCTTAGAAAGTTTGGAGATTTCCAGACAAAGGGAATACTTTCTGGATATTGTTTATTGATTTGGAGCCCTTATGTATTAATGTCAGGAAATTATCTTCTATTGGAGCTCAGCGTTGGATCAATTAACCAGAGTTTCTTTCTAGTGCAACACACACACACACACACACACACACACACACACACACACACACACACACGAAATCTCAGAATACTGGTGGGCACAGACTGCAATCCTTAAGTTGTCTGTGGCATTTGAGGTGTAATCAATAATTAGAGACAGCCGGGCGTGGTAGCGCACACTTGTAATCCCCGCACTTGGGAGGCGGAGACAGGAGGATTGTGCAGGTTCAAAGCCAGCCGCGCTGGCTTAAGAGACCCTGTTTCCAAATAAAAATATAAAAAATAGATCTGGGAGTGTAGCTTGGAGGTAGAAGAGTTTCCAGGAACCCCAGTACTACCACCAAAGGAAAAAAAAATCAGAGACAGCAGGTTCAGCTGGCTGGCGGTTGAGGGCGGTGGGTGAAGGTGCCCACTCAGCCCCCAGGACATCGGAGCACATGCTGGCGGGGCACTGGGTGGGACAGAACTGTGCTCTGCGGGTTTAATTCTCTAGCAGCAGTCGCCTGTTCCTGATACGACCACCAGATAACAAAGATTCTGCCAACCACAAGGTCCTAGCAGGTTTCCCAGGGCAGAGGAGAAACTCTAAGGAAAAAGCAAGGTTGGAGACTCGGCGTTCTCCACCTATTACACAGAAGCCGTTGAACTGGCCATCTAGAAACGATGACCAAAGCCTTGACATTTATAATCTTGTGAATTCTGGTGTGAGTGGGCTTAGCAGAAAAGATCTGACAGCAGCATGAAAATCGAGAATCTTTGACATCATGCATAGAATGGGCTCTGAAACACTTTTTAAAATAGAAAAAAAAAATGGCTGGGCATGGTGACACATGCTTGTAATCCCCACGCTTGGGAGGTGGAGACGGGAGGATGGCGCAGGTTCGAAGCCAGCCACGCTGGCTTAAGAGACCCTGTTTCCAAATAAAAAAGTATAAAAATGGTTCTGGGAGTATAGCCCAGAGGTAGAAGGGCTTCCAGGAACCCCAGTAACACCACCAAAAAAAAAAAAAAAAAAAGAAAAAGAAAAAAAAATGATGACTAGGATAGCTTAGTCAAATTTCAAGTATGTCTTGCTTCTCGTCCCCCTTTTATGCCAAGTGCCAGCATTTGATAGACAAACTTCTCGAGCCATTGTCTCAGATCACTGATGAAAGCTTTTAAAAAATATGGTCAAAACTGCCTATTACCAAAAGTGAGCTGGAGAGTCAATGCAGTCCCTCTAAAAATACCCAGGACATTCCTCACAGAACTAGAAAAAACTGTCATAAGATTCATTTGGAGGAATAAAAAGACTCGGAGAAGCCAAAGCAATTCTGAGGAATAAGAGCAACACTGGACACATTGTGGTGCCCGGCTTCAAACTATACTTCAGAAACGTGGTAACAAAACTGGCATGGTATTGGTGTAAAACAGACATGTAGACCAATGGAATGGGATGGAAGATACAGAGACAAACCCACACAGATACACTTATCTGATCCTTGACAAAGGTGCCAAAAACATATTGGAGAAAAGACAGCCTTTTCAACACATTGGATCTTGGAAAACTGGTTATTCAAATGTGGAAGAATGAGACCAGACCCCTACCTCTCAACCTGTACAAAAATCAACTCAAAGAGGACCAAAGACCCTAAGAATTAGACAAGAAACTGCAACAGCTAGAAGAAAACACAGAGTCAGTATTCCATTAGGTGGGCACAGGAAGCAACTTCCTCAATAAGACCCCTAGAGCTCAGGCAATAAAAACAGGAATTAATAAATGGGAAGGCATCAAATGAAAAATTCTCATGTCAAGAGCATGAAGAGAGAGCCTGCAGAATGGAGGAAAATCTTTGCCAGCTGCTCCTCCGACAGAGGATTAATATCCAGAATATATAAGGAACTCCAAAACCTTTTCACTAAAAGATTAAACAATGAATCCAATAAGTGCACAAATCAACTAAACACGCATTTCTCCAAAGAAGAAATACAAATGGCTCACAGATATATGAAAAAATGTCAACATTTTTAGCAACCAGGGAAAGGCAAACCAAAACTGCATTGGGATTTTATTCCATCCCAGTTCGAGTGGCAGGTCCGTTGAGCATACCGATAATAAATGCTGGCGAGGATGAGATGCGTCTCTGTTCTATGAAACCAGCCAGGTCCTTGGAGCTGGCAGAATTATGTCATTAGTGGGGCTGAAAATTAGGACAGCTACTATGGAAATCAATATAGAAGTTCCTTAAAAGATTACTTGAACTTCAAGACTCCACATGACCTGGATCTATCAGTCCTCAGTATTTATTCAAAAGAACTAAAGTGATAATACCGTAGGGACACATGCGTCCCCAGGTCTATAGGGCACGAGTCACGATAGCCACGTTCTGGGAGCATCCTGGGTGTCTGTTAAGTGAATGGATAAAGAAAATGTGGTTTGTACACACATGGAATTTTACTCAGCCATGGAGAATGAAGTTGTCACTTGCTGGAGAATGGACGCAACGGGAGGATATCGTGCTGAGTGAAATACACCGGACTCGATACTGGGTTGTGTGTTTTCTCTCACATGTCGAAGCTGGACAGAGGGAATGCGTAAGAAGAGGATCCATGAAAATGGGAAGAAGACCAGCCCACCAGAGAAAAGCGATGGGGGAGAGAGGAGGTGCAGGCCAGGGGTGCCCTGGGAATAAAATTGACCAAATTATGCTTTGTGCATGTATGGATAGATCACAGCGAAGCCCATGTTTATGCATGCTACGCCAATAAATCAAGAAAGCCGGGTATGACGGCACAGGCTTGTAATCCCAGGACTTAGAAGGCTAAGACAGGTGGTTACAGGTTTGCACCCAGCCTGAACAACTTAGTGAGGCTTTCTGCAGCTTACTCAGACTGTTTAAAAAAAATAAAATAGAACCAGGGGGTGTAGCTCAGAGGTAAACACCCCCAAATTCAATCCCCTGCACCAAAAAAAGAAAAGAAAAGAAAATGACTGATTTCCCTTTGTATTAGACCCAAGTTTCCTCCTTTGGTTTAGCTATTGAATAAATAATCTTCCCAGCAGCGTACTTACCAGTACACACAGAAGGCTCAGTATCTGGCTTTGGGGTCCCGGTGCTTCTTTACAGGGGTGCGGGATGGCTTCCTAGGGTTCCAGGGTCACAGGCAGAGGCAGCTGTGTCTGTGAGGCCACGCTACCTGTAGCACAACAAAACAGAAATCCCAGCTCTGCCTTCGCATTCAAAGGAATCGGAGGTTATGTCTGGTTACTTACTTTATGCACTTGTAACTCCTTGTGCCAATGGTCCTGCCACCATTAGGACGCTGGATCTAGCAGAAATGAAAATATTCTGAGCCAGAAGAGCCCGCGAGTCCCTACCACACAGGGCAAACCTGCTCTAACAGACCAGGAATGTTATGCAAACTTTGGAACCTAAGGCTAGCCCTTGTTTATATTTTAACTTGCTGATTAATTGCAACAGTGAAATGCTGAGAGAAACACCGTCCAGTGACATGCACTTTAGACTCATTCCTCTGCCTGCAAACTATGAATTTAGTTTGGGAGGTCAGAGCCATTCCCATTACTCAACAATTTCCCTCTCCTAAGGGACAAGATTGGAATAGGACAATGGTGTTAGTAGCTGCATCACCAAAGTTCACTTTTAAGAGGAGTTTTGATCCATTTTATATGTAGAGAATTTTTTATTAAAAAAATCACATACTAGCTAGGCGTGGTGGTGTACACTGGTAATCCCAGTACTTGGGAGGCTGAGACAGGAGGATCGCAGGTTTGAAACCAGCCTCAGCAGCTGAGTGAGGCTTGCATCAACTTAGTGACACCCTGTTTCCCAATAAAAAATAAAATAAGGCTGGGAGTATAGCTTGAAGGTAGAATGCCCCCGGGTGCAATCCCTAATACCACATTAAAAATCACATATTATTTGTATTATTAAATTTAATATTTAATTGAAATTATAAGACGTTTCTCATTTTTGTTTCCTCAATTTAAAATAGGCGTCATATCTGGGTGGTTAGCTCAGTTGGTCAGAGAGGGATGCTAATAAACGTGGCATAATTAGGTCTGCTTGACAGAGTTGTGATAGTTAGGTGAGGTCGTCTGCGTCCAGAGCCCTGTATGCAGTAGACACTGCGTGCAGCCATCGTGGCAGAGATGATGGTGATGACAGTTGTGATGTCGCTGTCAGGCCAGTTCATTGATCACCCACCGCTTCATAATACTGAAAGGACTCCCGCAGGCACTGAGGGTAAACCCAGGTGTGTTTGGTGAACTGAAACAGGGAGAAGGTTCTGGAAGAACACATCTTTGTCTTGATTTCACTACTGTACAACCCCAGCCCTTGGCCCTGCATCCGGAGGGCCTTCTGAATCCCTGGTGCTGGTTCACTGGGCTCACCCTGGCCGTCCTCAGCTTGCTCACCACTTGGCAAGGACACAGCTCTGTTAACTCTTTGAGGTCAGCTGCCTTCCCTGCAGCTGTGAAGCTCATAGTACTCAAATGACTTGAAACTTATTATTTTAATCCAGAAAGTATGCTTTCAAGACTACTAGTGCTTTAAGGTGTGTGTGTGTGTGTGTGTGTGTGTGTATTTTATTTATTTATTTATTTATTTATTTATTTGCAATACTGGAGATGGAACCCAGGGTCATTCTACGAGCTACACCTGCAGCCCTATTTTTTATTCTTTATTTTGAAACGGTCTCACTGAGTTGCAGAGGACCTCACTAAATAGCTGAGGCTGTCCTCGAACCTGGATCCTCCTGTCTCAGCCTCCCAAATGCTGGGGTTATGCCCGGTTTATGTGTGTGTTTAAAACCAACAGATGTTTGGCCTTGTGTTGGGTATGCCTTGAGAGCTGGCGCACCACTAGTTCCAGTTAGCTTGACGTGTTTAGAGTGCACACCGGGGAGGTCCCCAGGCCCTGCCAGACATGTGGGCAGCACAGGCCTGTCAAAGGACTTTACAGTGTTGGCTGAGCAAAGATACGATTGCTTTATTATGGTGTCTTTTCCTCTAATGAGTCAGAGACTTGTAGTCATTAGAAGCGAGGAGACTGGCTTTTGGCTCCTTCACCTTCTGCCACTTTTAGGGCTCGTTGTTAATTAGTTGTACTTTAGACCATTGGATGAGGAAGTCTGTGTGACCCTCATTCAAGTAGATCTAAACCTTAAGAAGCTAGATCGGTAGACAAAAATGCCCTCCAGGAAATACTGTGAACTTTGGGCCTTCTGGGAACTGTACTTCCTGCCCCTGGTGGCTGGTTGGGAAGGAGAGGCTGGCCAAGTCGCAAAGAACTAGGAGGCGAAGGAGCCGTGTTGTTTCTGGTAGCGCATGTCTCCAGCAGGAGGTGAGTCAAGACCCCTACACATCGAGGGCATGCTTGGTCTCTTGTGAGCACACCCCGCAGAGTGGGAGCACTGGAGGAGAGGCAGAGTGCACCGGGTCTGCTCAAGGCCAGTTATTGTGCTGGGGCTATGTCTTGCCTCTGCCAGTGTTAGAGGCAAGAGTCAGTAATTCACATCTCCACCACCTGGGGACTGGAGCAAAGTGGCTGCTTTCTTTTAGAATTTCTTCAAATGTCTTTGTAGCTTGATGAGAATTTTGTGGGAAAGCATACAATCGTGAGTTAGAACTACCATATCACTTAGGGGTTGATCTCACCTCTGCCTAAGGAGTTTGCAGTTCTTGGGGAGTGCTTACCTGGTCTATTGAGAATAGTGTAGTCTAGCGGAGGAAGCAGAAGGATGCTGACTAGGGATCCCGCCTCCTTAGATGTTTTTTTTTTAATCTGAGTAGTGGGACAGTCACCGTGGTGGTCCTAACACACAAGCTGTGGTCTAACACACAACGTGTGCCTCACACGCAAGGTTGTGATTAGGGTTAGGTGAGATGATATTGGCAGAAATTCTTTGAAAGTGCTACAGAGCGGAAGCAGCTTGGCCTCAGAAGTCTTCATTTGCCCTTCTTGTTCACCTCACTATCCCCAGACATAGCACCGTGCTTAATAAATTTCCAATGAATGGATGATTTGCTGGCCACATCTCCTTGTTCATGGGGGATATCTAAGTTTATCCATGATGTTATGAGTCTTGAGAAAGGCTGGTCCTTTATGTAACATGCAGACCCCTTTAAGAAGTATTTCTAAGGTTAGGTAGCCCGAGAGTGTATTTGAAATATGTGCAACTTGGGCAGCAGCTGGAGTCTGCCTGTCCCAGGAACGTGCCACAGCGTGACAGCTCTCCCCATGAATTCTTTTTATCTCCGAGGTCTTCTCTAGGTCTGAGTTGACCTGACTGTATTGTTACTGTTTCCCATACCAATCTAAGTACAGAGCTTGACTTCTGTATTCTACAAAAAAAGTCCACCTCCACTAAATGTTTCTTGTGTTCAAAATATTTCCTGACTAGCCATGATAAAAGGTCTCATTGTGCCCTACAGAATATTCTGTCACTCTGCTGGCTCTTGTTTCCCCTCCCTCCTTCCTTCTTCTCTTCTCTTCTCTTTTCTCTCTCTTCTCTTCTCTTCTCTTCTCTTCTCTTCTCTTCTCTTCTCTTCTCTTCTCTTCTCTTCTCTTCTCCTTTTGTGGTGCTGGAGATTGAACCTAGGGGCATTCTGCCTCCTAGCTACAACTCCAGCCCTGTGTTATTTTATTTTATCTTAATTTTTAAAAAAGTTTTCACCAGTTTGCTGAGAGCCTCACTACGTTGCTGAGGATCGTCTGGAACCTACAATCCTCTTATCTCAGCCTCTCAAGTATTGGATTTACAAGTGTGCGCCACCACGTCCGGCTTTTTTCTTTCTTTTTAAATAACGTGAACATTTCTGTCTTGTCTCCTAAAGAACCCAATCTGCCCAAATCTAGGTCCCTTGTCATTTCTCCTTTTTCTCTCCAGGCACTTGTAAGTCTATATTTTTTCCAAACAAATGCAGCTTCCATATTTACTCAGATACCTTATATCCCAATGTGATGTTTATTGGCATTCATTTAATTTTATCTTATGTTATTAGTCACAGACATAGTGAAATTGATTTGAAGGTTATTTGATCACTTTCTACTTTATTCATGCTGTAGTCTTTTGGGGATCATTTCTATCTTTGAAGCAGAGAGGGGCTCAAACTGATTAGCACGGAGCTCCATCTTGGCTACAGGCAGCCATTGGACAACAGAGGTACAAGTGCCCTCTTTACTGATGGCTTCGTCCTCCTGCCCACCTTCACGGGCACGGGCTTGGGAGCCACAGGGTCCTGTACCGCCTAGCTGGGCCCACTTAGAAGTCACGTCACTCAGGACAGCCATGTATGCTGAGTCTCCGTTTCCTGAGACTGTTTTTCTGTTGGAAACAAATGTGACATATTTGTGTATAATGTCAGCTATCAGATCGAAATATAATAAACAAAGCCGACTGTTCACAATACCTCGTGGATTTTAGTGTTTTACCCAGTGACTTAGGTTGCTCAAACTTGAAAGAAGCTTAACCTCAAGGGAAATGGATGCTCTTACACGTCATCCACTGTTTACTGGCCGGTGGCGCAAAGGATGGGGACATTTAACAGAAGACTCATTTTATTAGTTAAAGATCCTTCTTTAAGAATATGTAGCATTTATGGATGGACAGCTAAGTATAGTATTAAAATACAAGTTTTTGTCCTACCCTGGGCCCCCACAGGGGCAGAACAGCCAGGCTTTCGGGTGGTGGTTTGGGTTGTATCTTTCAGGTCTGGGCAATGGCTCCATGACTCCGCAGGGGCTCTGCTGAATTGAGCTCCAACCCGCGGCCTCTCGGGGCTGCTTGGACCCAAGCTTCCTTCTCTCCTTCACGGAGGGTCAGGTTTGCATCTTGGGCTGGTGCCTCTTTCCCCATTTCCCCCCAGCACAGGTGTTTTTTTCCATAACGACACCCTTGAGCGTCCAATCTCACCTTGCCATCGGCCCCGGGTTAAGTAGGCTCTAATCTTTGAAGCCTCTTTGAGCTTCATTGATCCATCCTCGGTCATAGGGCAGGATGGATAGGAGGGTGAGTTCCACTCAGAGTCAGCAACTCTGCCTCCCGGGAAGCAGCCACAGCTGCAGGCCAGTCTAGGTATCTTCCAGGATGAAAGATGAGTTTAAGGAAGGCCCTTGTCCCACACTAGGAATTATTATTACTATTATTATTATTATCATTATTATTAGTAGTAGTACTGGGGATTAAACCCAGAGGCATCTACCTCCAAGCTACACCCCAACCCTATTTTGTTTTTATTTTTGAAACAGGGTCTCACTGGGTTGATGAGAGCCTGACTACTTGCTGAGGCTGCCCTTGAACCTGCATTCCTCCTGTCTCAGCCTCCCAACTACTGGAATTACAGGCGTGTACCATTATGCCCGGCCTGACATTAGGCTTTTGAAATTATTTCTAGGGCTCGAAGTGGAAGAGCTTGGTGTAAGCCTGGCATGCATGAGGCCCTGGATTCAATCCCCAGTACCACAAAAACAAAAACAAAACAAAACAACACCTTACTATTGGGTGTTTGCCATTTGCTAAAATTAAAGAAAATCCTACAAACAGTTTTTTTTTTTTTAAAAAAGCTATTGCTCAAAGTTTTGTTGCGTATCACGGACGGCCCTTGTATTTTATTTGAAAAGCATCTTTGTTTTTCTGTTTGAAATAAATGTGACATATTTGGCTTTTGATAGAGAATCAAGGAGCTTCCGGGTAGCGACGGGGTTAAATGAAGGGTTGGTAAAGAGAACCCTGGCTAAGAAGGGCTTTGGAGGAGATGGAAAGTAACCGACTTCCTCCCCAGGAGGACAGCAAGCAATGGAAACTGTACCTCACCTAAGGATAAGGAGGAATTTGGCCCTGAGGAAGGAGAAATAGCCAGGACTAATCTTGCAAAGCAGCTTTTCTTTGGAGAAAGATCCCAGGCTAATGGTTTCTAAATTGAAGGTGCCCAGGAACCTTCTGGAAGTTTATATAACTGCAGGCTCCAGTGGAGGTTTGAGTGAGCAGGCTGGGGCCATGGGGATGTTTACGCTTGGACCTGGTGCTGCTGGGAGCTTCCCCTGTTCTTCTACAGAGGTGGTCTGTGCGTCAGAGTTTGGTACAAGTTACCCTTGACTGTTTGGGACAGTTCAGGACGTATGGAGACAGAGGGACTGCACGAGTCTCCTGCAGAGACAGCCTTCTCCATGGACTAGCTGTTTGTGGTTTTTTAAAAAGATGTTGGAATATTTGGAAATATTTTATGAGGTTTCTACAATTTTCAAAGTTTTACTTTTATTTCTCTATGGTGATGCTGGGGGTTGAATCCAAGGGCACTCTACCTCAACCCTACACTCCCAGGCCTTTTTATTTTTATTTTTGTTTTGAAACAGGTTCTCACTAGGTTGCTGAAAGTTTTAATTGCTGAGGCTGGTCTCAAGCCTCCGGTCTTCTTGTCTGAGCCTCTCATGCGCTGGGACTGCAGGCATGCACCACCATGACCTGCTACAGCTGCATACTTAACAACTTTGGCCCATTTCCCCCCCAACTGGTATAGCATCAGCCTAACAAGTGTTCTTCAGCCTCTTCCACCATACAAGTGGGCCAGTTACCATGGCGACTTCAGTGGGTGATAGTAAGGATAAAACCAGGCCTGTCATGCAAAATGATTAGGACCTGCCTGGTGGTGTAACGTAGGGTTAGCCAACTTTCTGGAAATGGTCAGATAATCAATATTTTAGGTCACATGCTTTTTATTGCAACCATCCAATGTTATCTTTGCAGTACAAAAGCAACCACAGACAATGGATGGATGTGGCTGGGCTCCAGTGTGCCTATCCAAAGCTGGGTGGTCTACTGGCCAGCTTCAGTCCACAGGATGAAGTCATCGGCTTTATTCAGGCTTATTGCCTTTCAAAATTGGCAAGATAATCATTTATTTATTTATTTATTTATTTATTTATTTATTTATTTATTTATTTATTGCAGTACTGGGGATAGAACCCAGGGGCATTTTTACCTCTGAGCTTCAACCCCAACCCTATTTTTTTATTCTTATTTTGGAATAGGGTCTCACTGAGTTGCAAAGGGCCTCGCTAAGTAGCTGAGGCTGTCCTTAAACTGTGATCCTACTGTCTCAGCCTCTGAAATGCTGGGATTACAAGCGTGTGCCACCACACCTAGCTTTTCAAAATAATCGGTTTTTAATCAAGAACTAAGTCTATACACCATTGGTGATTAAAAAAAATCTGTAAGAGTAATCAAAAATCTTGGGGATGTAAATGCTGACATAATTTCAATGAACTCTAAAGGAATTGTTACTGGTAGCTGGGTGTGGTGGCACACGCTTGTAATCCCAGCATTTGGGAGGCTGAGACAGGAGGATCGCAGTTCATGGACAGCCTCAGCTATTTAGTGAGGCCCTTTGCAACTTAGTGAGACCCTGTTTCAAAATAAAAAACAAAAAATGAGGCTGGGGGTGTAGCTCAAAGGTCCCAATGCCCCTGGGTTCCATCCTTAGTACTAAAAAAAAAAAAAAAAAAAGAAAAAATGAAATTGCTACTGGTACAGATGGCTGTCGTATTGTTTTTGGCCCTGGGGAGTGAAATCCAGACCTAGTTTAAGACCAGTGACCACAAAGGCTTTGCAGGGAGACAGAGGAGCAGTTTGCCAGGGTCCCAGCACGTCTGACCTGGACCCTGGCCTTGGGCCTTGGTCTGGGCTCACGGAGTTCATGGAAAGAGCAGCTGTAGTGACTGTTCCTCAGCCAACGCTGAGCAAACGCTATTGCTCAATGTTTGTGGACGTTGACTTGCTCATGTCTTTTTGAGTTCTCAGTCTCAGAATGTTTGTCCTGACTGACACGCTTCGTTTGATCAGATGACAAAGTTCCCCGCCGTCCCGCGTTTTGCAGGGTGAGCGCGGGCTCCAGGCTCAGTCCTTACCAGGTTCCTCACTGACTCGGGGTACGATCTTCCTCCTTGTGTAGGCTTGTGTTTTTTTCAAGATGTCAGCGACTATCTTGCATGACCACATAGGCATCTTTCACTGTAAATCCCTTCAGATGCTCTTTTGAGGCCAGCATGTTGGTACACGCCTGTAATCCCAGTTCTTGGGAGGCTGAGACAGGAGGATCACAGATTCCTGGGGAGCCGCAGAAACTTAGCAAGGGCCTCTGCAACCTAGTGAGACCTTGTTTTGAAATAGAAATAAAAAAACAGGGC
>NC_137793.1:113915414-114070414 GCF_963383645.1 Muscardinus avellanarius
TTCATCAGGTATCTGAGGCACACAGAAGAAGCAGCTGCTCAGACGAACCTTCTACTGAGGAATCTAGAACCCTCCTCACCATTTTAGAGGTGACTCTAAAAATAAAGGGGTCTCTCCAATGTTTGTAAAACGCTACCTTGACGACTTGGCCTGCCTCAGTCCTGATGATCTGACTTTTTACTCTCGCCACAATCTCTCCTCTCCATAAATAAAGGAAGTTGTGGCGGTGATGACAAGAATAGAAGACATTTCAAAGAAGAAAACATGGCCAAGGGTTAGATGAGTCGCCAGCCCTGTGGCTCATCATTTTTGTTTTACCCGGCTTTCATTTTTTTAAATTATTGTAACTTGGAATCAAACTCAGGGGCATTCTACCTTCAAGCTATACCTCTGGCCTTTTAACATTTATTTTAATTTGGAAACAGGATCTGGCTAAGTTGCCGAGGGTCTCACTAAGTTGCTGAGGCTGTTCTTGAACTTGTGATCCTCCTGTCTCAGCCTCCCAAGTACCAGGATGGGATTACAGGTGTGCGCCACCACGCCAGCCTTTATGTTACTTAGTTTTACTTAATTTCCATTTCATTATTAATACTATCTGATCACAAGTAAGGAAGGGAAAATTTTTAAATTAGTAATGAAATCTACTATGCCAATGTAAAAGTTAATGCATAAAAGTAATTTTGGAGACATATTGATCCCAAATATCCACGGAGTCTCTATTTGTGTTAACAAGAATGATGGGGCAAAGTCTGCCTGTGTTTCTAGAGGATTTTTTTGGGTGGATTTGGAGTTATTCCTTCCTTCTTCCCTCAATCCCTTCTCCTTCCTTCCTTCCTTGGATTTGAACCCAGGGACATCTATCTCTACACTATGTCCCCAGCCCTATTTATTTTAAAAAATTTGAAACAGGGGCTCGTTGGGTTGCTGGGAGTCCTGGTCAGCACGGGGAGGGAGGGAGCCCCCCCCCCCAGCACCGTGTGTGTGTACGCCTCTCATTCTGAGCTCCGTCATGATGTATGATTACAGTGCACCAGTAATAATCTTTTAAAAAGCTGCCATGGGAAGATCCCTGCGGGGTACGGAGTGAGCAAATCATGGCTCATCAGATGCATTTCCCGCCACATCCCTCTGAAGAAGTCAGAGTCTCTCTTGAGGTGCTTTCTCCAATGCCCAACCACTCTAGCTCTTAGAAAGTTCTTCCTATCAATCCTAATTTTGGAGCAGCTTGTGGCATTTGACATCATCTTCTTAAGTATTGTTTCTAAGATGCATGGAACACATATGGAATTCAAGCCTCAGGATCTCTGTGACATGCAGGTTATCAAGGAGGCTACCAGCTCAGCTATTGGGATCTTTGTAGAGAGAAGCATTTTCAGGCAACCTTGCTTAACAATGGATGTACCATAAAAAAGCAAAATGACTTTTACTTGTTTTGAGGGTCAAGACCATAATTTTCATGACTGAACCACCGGTTCATCTGTCGTTCCATCATCCATCTGAGAAGGGCCCGTGGCAGGACGTTGCGGACCATGGAGCTAAACCTTGTGTGGAACACCATGTCCCAAGGATAGCCATCTTCCGAGATCCGGCTCATGACCCAGGAGCCTTTTCTGGTGCTGATAAATACCTGAAAAGCAGAGGAGTGCTGTTTAAACCAGGGCATTAACTATAATGGGCTTGGCCCCAGAGTTTACTGAGGTTCTGTTTTTTTATTTTTTAATTTATTATTATTATTATTATTATTATTATTATTATTATTATTATTATTATTATTTTAGTGGTACTGGGGTTCCTGGAAGCCCTTCTACCTCCGGGCTACACTCCCAGATCTATTTTATATTTTTATTTGGAAACAGGGAGGCTGGCTTCGAACCTGCGTGATCCTCCTGTCTCCGCCTCCCAAGCGCAGGGATTACAAGCGTGTGCCACCACGCCTGGCTGAGGTTGTTTTGAGGATGCTTTGGGGGACTTTATCATAAGAGGAGGGCCCAGTGGCTTTTATCTAGAGGGAGGAAGACTGACACTCAGTCCTGATTGATGCGAGAGAATCCTTTGGGCTGATCCCTGTGGTCAGATTCACAAGTCTTTAGCACATTTACAGTCGTAGTTTTACACTCCTTCAGAGAAAGCTCCTTCCCCTTCTTCCTCTTGACTACCCACTCCACATTTCTTTTATAGTGTGGTGAGCAATTTTAGCCCTTTAAAATGTATGACTGACTATAGCCTGTTGATTCCGCAGGCATGAGTTTATCTGTATATCCCTGGAGGGGGAATAACAAGGGAAATCACCTTCCTTCCATATAGGAAAGAATTTGTTTGGTTTTCTTTTTTTGATACAAGGAATCAAACCTAGGAACATTCTACCTGCAAGCCATACCCTCAGCCTTATTTTTTTATTTAATTTAATTTATTTTTATTTTTATTATATAGCTTTATTTTTAATATTATAGCAATTTATCCAAAATTAACAATGATAATCTTACATAACAGATTTATCGTCCCCTAAGACTCCGACCCGCAGGGGCTTAGAGAACGACACAAACACCTCTTCAGCTGAAATATGAATTCTTCTTTAATGGATCCTTAATATGTCTCTTCTTCCTTCTTCTTCAATGCGTACAACAAGCACAATATATATCAGCATCATAATCCCTCCCTCTATTCCCTACCAACCCCAAGCTTCCACAGCTAGGGCATGCACACTTCTGACTTTCTAATAGGCAGGCTGGTGGTAGGTGTCACTGATCATTCTGCAGGCACATAGCATGGCACACTGCGCATGCTCAAGGAGACATCCATCTTGTGAGTCTCATGACTTGGCTTCAAGCCTAGGCGCCATCTTGAATCCACGCTGGCAACAAGCCTGGGTGCCATCTCGGTCCAGCCGAGTGGGCCCCGACACAGATTCATTTGTCTGATATCGAGCTTTTGATCACTTAGAGATAACATTTCAATATTTTTTCTTGTTTTCTTTCTTACCAGAGGATATTTTTTCTTTTTTCTTTTTGTTTAATGTGAAACTATCACACATTTATTTATTTTATTTCAGAAAAAAATCTACCCTAACATGAAATGTAAACTCTATATACCCAAAACAATCTAGAAAAAGAACACAGCTAGAAGATGTACATTTTCTGATTTCAAACCTTATAAAGCTACGATAATCAAAACAGTGTAGTCCTGCTATAAAGGCAGATTTATAAACCAGTGGAGTAAAATAAAAAGCCTAGAAATAAATTCTCCCATATATGGTCAAGTTATTTTTGACAAGGTTTCCAAGAACATTTGGTGAAGGAAATAATAATTGTTTCACTAAATATTGTTGAAAAATAATAATTACATGAAAAAGAATAAAATTGGACCCTTACCTAACACCATATACAAATACTAACTCAAAATAGATAAAAGACCTAAATGTAAATCTTAAGACTATAAACTTTTAGAAGAAAACCTGGGTCATAAAACTTCACAAGACTGAAATTGGCAGTGATTTCTTGGATATGATTCCAAAGGCACAGGCAACAAAAGAATAAACAAACAAACTTCATAAAAATAAAAAAAATACTATTGTACATCCAAAGACAACGTAAACAGAATTAAAAGTTACTGATAGAATGGGATAAAATATTTCCAAATGCTATATCTGAAGGTATATTAATATTCCAAATAGAAATCCTAAAAATTAGCAACAATAAAAGCAAACAATACAATTTAGAAGTAGGTAAAACACTAAAATAGATAATCTCCAAAGATTTTTATATGACCAATAAACACAGGAATATCACATTATCATAGTATAACTAATCATTAAGGAAATAAACTATAGTGAAATACTACTTCACATTTGTTAGGATGGCTGCTTAACACGAATTACCTTGTTCCAGCCCTTTACCTTGAGTTTGTTATTATCTTGTGAAGTGTGTTCCTTGTAAGCAGCAGATGGATGATTCTTGTTTTTAATCCATTTTGCCGCTTTATGTCTTTTTATTGGGGAATTAAGGCCATTTACATTCAGTGTGATTATTGAGAGATAACTTTAAATTCCTAACAAATTAAGATTGTATTTCTGTTTGAAATACTGTTTATTCTTCTTTCCTTAGTTGTCTTCCTGGATGGAAAATCTTGTTTCTCTGGTTCTGGTGTGTATTACCTATTTCTTCTTTGTAGTTAATCTCTTTGAGTATTTTCTCTAGCGCTGGTTTTGAAGACATAAATTCCTTCAGTTTCTGTTTGTCATGGAAGCTTCTTATTTTCCCATCTAATTTGATAGATAGTTTTTCTGGGTAGGAAATTTTTGGCTGAAAGTTGTTTTCTTTCAGAGTTTGGAATATGTGACTCCAAGCCCTTCTGGCTTTCATGACTTGGTTTGGGAAGTCTGGAGTGAATCTAATTGGTTTGCCTCTGAATGTCACTTGGCCCTTTGTTTTTGCTGCCTTTAAGATTCTCTGCTTGGCTTCTACATTGGTCATTTTGACAATTATGTGGCATGGGGAACCTTTTCTCTGATCCTGTCTAAAGGGAGTTCTGTAAGTTCCCTGGACCTGTGTATTGACCTCTTGCTCTATATTTGGAAAATTTCTGCTATTATTTCTTTGAAGATATTATTGATCCCTTTGGTTTCACCTTCTTTTCCCTCCTCTATTCCAATTATTCTTAGGTTAGCTCTCTTAAAATGGACCCATTTTTCTTCAATGTCAGATTCCTGCTGTCTGATTTTTTTCTAAGTTATAAATTATGTGTTTGTTATTGGAGCGATCATCTTCTAGGAGTGAGATTCTATTCTCCATGTGGTCTAATCGATTGTTTGTAGTTTGAATTGATGTCTTTACTTCAGTGATTGCATCCTTTATTTCTTTTAGACTCTAAATTCTTTTTGAAGGTCCTGTATTATTTCTACAGTTATATTCCTGATTTGATCTTCTGGAGATCTCTGAATTTCTGTGTTATTAGGTTCTGATATTATGGGGTTGTGGGCATTCATTGCTCTCTTGTTGTTCCTCTTTCCCAATATTTCAGAAGTTTGTGCCTTCCCTGGGTTCTTCCCTGGGTCACTACGACTTTACTTAGAGTGCTCTAGATCTCGAGTCTGTGGTAATCTCAGCCACCACTACTCCTTTACTGGGTTGTATTGGAAAGTCTCAGACCCAGGGAGTTAATTGAGGCTGCGCAAGACCATGGGGGTGCTGGGCTGGGCGTTTTCCCATGGGGAGCCCTTCAAGTATAGGACTCAGGACAGGAAAGTTATAGTCATGCTAAGCCCTGTGTAGCCAGAGACACCAGGCTGCTGAGGAGTCTCGTTTGAGAGAGACAGGGTACTTGCTTCAGCCCTGTCCAGAGGGAGTGCTTGGGAGAGGACTCTGAGCTGTCCTTCCATGTTTGCCTAGGTCTGTCTTTGTAGAAGGGATTCATTCTTGCTGTGGTTTGCATTTAGAATGTACCTCTGACTCATGTTGTAGACAAGGCAGCCATGTTGGAGGCAGGGCTAGGTTGCTGAGGAAGGGCTCCCTCAAGGTGTGGCCTTGGGGAGTACATATATTTTCTCCTCCTCTTGCTCTCTCTCTCTTTTTCTGCTGGCCCCATGATGTGAGAGCAGGGTCTGTGTCCTGCTCTTTGCTTTCTGCCATGATGCCCTGAGTGCTGCAGACTTCACCTGGTCTAACATGGACTGAGATCTCTGAAATATCCAGAACTGTGAGCAAATGAAATCTTCCCTCCTGAGTTGTGGTCATCAGGTATTTGGGGTCATATCAGTGAGAATTCTGCCTGAAACAACTTTTAACCATCTCTGTCAACATTCCCCACATCTTGTAACATTTTGCTCCTTGGTAATTTATTTGTATCATTTCTAAGCAGGTAACAAAAAATGATAACATTTAAAAGGCTTCAAAAATACCTATGACCTTTTTGGGGAGTCTTACTATCCATATAATTTCTTTTTTATTATATTTGTGTAACTGAGGAGTATCAGTATTTCAAATACATTTCACATTTGTACTAAGTTTCTAAAAGGTACTCCTTAAAATAGGAATAGAATGGCTTCTCATTAAGACACAATAGTAGAAATGAGGCCTCTTGTACTGAAAGTCACCTAGTTGAAACTTCCCATTTTAAAAATGAGGGAATCACAGCCCAGAGAAGCAAAATGGCTTCCTGTGGGACATGGGGCTGGTTAGTGATAGAGCTGGGATTCTGCCTTCTTCTATATTTTCTTAGATACCACACTGGGTGATCAGCCACCCAATTAATGAGCCTTGATTATACAGCTGGGGTGCTATGGTAAGCAGAGAGATCTCACCTGGGCGGCCTTCTTACTCAGCTCAACGGCTATATCCGAGGCGGAGTTTCCTATTCCAATCACCAGGATGCGTTTCCCCTCAAATCCACGTGGGTGCTTGTACTGGCGGCTATGGAAGTACTGGCCTTTGAACTTGTCGATACCTTCATGGGGAAGAAGAGAGAAGACCGTAAACTTTGGAATAAGCAATTGTCTCAGCCTACATTCTTACTGCTACAATCCAAAAGACATGACCACACAACTTAGAGGAAGGAAGGTTCAGCTGCTCACAGATTCTGGGGTCGGTCCATGGGAAGCCAGGGTCTGAAGCTTAGGGTTTGGGGGCAGGAGACAGAGGATAAGAGAGAGCACCAGTCCCTGCTCTCATACTAGGGAGGCTGGAAGCCTTCTCTCCAGAGAGAGAAGAGGGAAGGAGAGGACCTTATATAACCCCAAGGCTACATGCCCAGGGACCCCTACTTAGCAACCCAAGCTCTACTTACAATGTTGCTCTGTTTCTGGGATTGCTGGGGGATATTCTCAATCCAAGTCATCAATCTAAGGCAATTTTAACGACACTGCATCATCAGCCTTTGCTTTTTGGGACCAACCATTTGTTTCACTTCCTTCCCCTTTATGGGAGTTACAAGGTCAGTGGTCAAAGCCATGGTAAGATGCACATAAGAAATGTTAGGTACTGTGCATGCAGTATAGGACTGTAGAGAAGATACATGTGGAGGCTGGAGCATACATATTTATCAGAGACAAAGGGCTTTGATTAGCAGAGCAGGGTCAGACACCAGCTTTGACTACCTATTATCCTGTCTGATGATACTTGAATATCGCATAGCAGATATTATTTGCAATGTTTCTTGAACACATTATGAAGTCATATTATTGCAGTTGTGTGACTAGATAAATGACTAGAATGGCATTTATCACTATGATTTTTGCATACAGAGTTGGTCAGTAGCCTGTTGGTGTTGGCAGGTAAGCTTCTGTGTGTCTCTTCCTGGTTACCACTTGTACATTTCCCAGAACATGACCTTTGATGCTGGAGTTGAGAGAACCTTTAAACCATTGGTTCTTAATATGGGTTCTCTTGACCATCACCTGGTCAAGAGAACCTGGTCAAGGCCTCCTGAATCATAAATATTGGGGTGGGCTTCAGTATTTTGTGTTTGTTAACATCTTCCAGGTCATTCTTTTCAGGAACTGATGCTTTAGACCAGTGGGTTCAATTCTGATGGCATGTTAAAATCTCCTGAACGTGTTTGAACTGCCCTGGCTCTGACTCACAACACTGGAATCCTTGGTGGGCAGTGCTCTTACACAGGGCCTGGACTGTGAACAACTACATCTGATGTCCTCTGGAGGGTCCAGGCGGCAAGTGTGCTCTCTGAAGGAAGGGCCTGGGGAGCATGGGGCCAGGTGGCCGTGGGGCTCCAGGTTCCATTCCTGTGTGTCTCTCCATCATTACTTTGCAGCAGCACTTATTTCTAGGAACTCTCTATGGTACCTGTTGCCTACTGTCATGGCTCTATGTGAAAGCTCCAAGGATGTAAAAGATGTACCTGTGTGTGGCAGATAGAATGGCCAAGTTAGCCACAGGGCTAAACAGGCCTCTCCAGTTTAGAACCAATCTGTGAAATTCTGGAAAGACTTAGTGACCTTGGAGAAAGTTAGCTGAGTTCTCTGTGCAACAAAGACTCAAAGAGGTTAATGCAAAGATGGAGCTTGAAGTTGTTTATCTTTCCAGCTCTTTCCTAGTTTTTCTGTGACCCTAGTCATGGTAGAGAATCCTGCCTGCCAATCAGATGCAGATAAAGTTCCCAGAAACCTGCTCCAGCAAGACTAGGACCCTGCACACCTCACCTGGAAATGACTGCAGTGGGATGTGTGGCAGGATGTGGTGACCACTGCAAACCATCACTGCGTCAAAGATGGCGCTCTGCTCCTTGCCGTTGCTCTGGGTAACCACCTCCCATTGGCCAGAGGATGAGAAGTCTGGGCGTCTTTTCACACTAAGGACAGTCGTCTTGAACAAATACAGAGAAAGCATAATTGGAGAAATACTCTGGCATAACATGGGCCTGTCTGGTGCCCTGGCGGTAGGGTTGGGTAGAGGGTGATGTATGACATCATTCAGTTCTCTTTCTAGTCCATTGTGGTCCATGAAGGCAGAACTTGCGAGGTGTGCCTTCATATTCTTCTTTGGCATGTCCTTAGTGTTGCTTTGTGTGAGGGCCTGACTCAGTAGTGGGGACCAATGTCCAGGGAGCCAAGGACCAAATAAGGACTTGAGTGAGGAGAGAGAGAAGGCAAGGTCTGCACCTTGGACACCAGCCATTTGCATGGCCACACAGTGGGCATTCATCCAGAATCCTTTGTGCAACTGCCTCTGTGCAGACTCTGTATCGGAGAGGATACTTCGCCTGCAGCACTTTGCAGAGTGCCTGCTCATTGTTGGCCCTCCATCCATGGTGGTTGTTAACTCCCATTATTTTTCAGTGTTTACAGTATGTTAGCTCTTCATTTCATGATCTCATATGAGTAAAATAATTTACTCATTGATTTCTGGAAGCCTATTAGTTTCTTAAAATGTTCATAATTGTTTAATGTTTGCTATATTTAAAAAATAAATGGAAGCAAAGTTTGTCACTCTTATGGAGGAATGATTCTCCAGCTCTTGTTCACACCTATTTGTGTCTCCTACATTTGTACTAGGCTTTGTATTAGTGTGCCCTGAAAACCTGTATGTTAAAAGCTTGATTCTCAACTGGGCATGATCAGAAAGTGTTGGAAGATTTAAGGGGTGGGGCCTAGTGGGAGGAAGTTAGGTCAGGGACTGTGACCTTAAAGGGGACATGGGGGACTCGCTTCCTCTCTTTTTCTTTGCTTCCCAAACTACATGAAGTGGGTCACTGGGATTGTGGTCTTAGAGGACTGGCTTGTGTCCTTGAAACCCCTTCACAAGAGGTCTCTCTTGCTTCCAGCCTCCATAATGTGTGCTCCCTCCTCTCTCTCTCTCTCTCTCTCTCTCCCTCTCTCTCTCTCTCTCTCTCTCTCTCTCTCTCTCTCTCTCTCCCCTACC
This sequence comes from Muscardinus avellanarius, assembly GCF_963383645.1. Lineage (NCBI taxonomy): Eukaryota > Metazoa > Chordata > Mammalia > Rodentia > Gliridae > Muscardinus > Muscardinus avellanarius. The sequence goes on from NC_137793.1 coordinate 113,924,783, forward strand.
CCATGTCCTGAGCTCCATAGATTTCACCTGGCCTAACATGGACTGAACTGCTGAAATCTCCAGAACTGTGAGCAAATTGTCCTTCCTCTAAATTGTGGTGATCAGGTTTTTTGGGTTATAGCAGTGAGAAGGCTGCCTAAAATAGAGATCAATAAAAGGAAAGGAGCCAGGTGTGGTGGCACACGCTTGTAATCCCAGTACTTGAGAGGCTGAGAAGTGAGGATTGCAGGTTTGTAGCCAGCCTCCAAAGCTCCTGGAATAGAGAATCTGTCATTCACAGGAGGAATGTGGTGGTAATTGAAAGAAAACTATGTTAGGCAAAACTGGGCATTGTAACATATTCACAAGTATATACTTCCATTATAATAACTCTTATAAATGAATAAATATACACAGTACATATAAACTAGAATTACTAAGAAAATGAAATGTGCTAAAATATGCCTCGCTAACAGTTACTGATTCAGAAATGTACTTTAAAACTTATTTTCTGTGTAGTTACCAGTTCTCAGAGTGTACATTATTAACGACAATATATCATGTTTAATAAGAATGCTGTTTTTTTTGTTTTCAAGGAATCACAGAAAAAGGTAATTCCAAGTCTATTTCAAATGATGGGACCATCTTTATATAGCTAGTGATTATATTTAGGGAAATAAAATTAGCAAAAATAGTTCCCACAGGCTTCTGAGATGAATAACATTTAATACATACCCAAGAAATCCTATTTCTGTGTTAAAAAAAACCCAGCAGTTTGAGCTTTTCCATAAATCCTTTCAAGGAAAATGAAGCTTACAGTATCCAATGGTAATGGATATCAATTTAAATGCAATTTATCGCCAATATTATAATCATTCAGCCTTTTAATTTTATTTGTCAATGTTTACACTCTATAATATCAGGAGTAATGGTAAGTTAACATACTCTTACCCTTCAACAAGAACTGGAACAGCATAGTTTATTCATAGCTTCTTTCATAAATACAGTAACTTTTTAAATTATATGTGAACTGAACGAATGTAGAGAAACCCATTTCCCCAAAATACTTTACCTGGAACTGAATATATTTTAGAAGATCAAACTTTTGGGCAAAAATTCGGAAATACTCCAGAAGTTTTGAATTGTGCAGGAAGTTCGGGAAGTCTCCAGGCATTGGGAAGTCACTGAAACAGGACATTTCTTTGCTGGTGTTGGTGATGACAGACTGGTAGATGCTCGCTCGCCCCTCTTCCACATTTTCCTGAGGATCAAGTCAAATCATTAGGGGTGGTCATGTGTTAAAGAAATTTCCTGGTTTCCTCCTTTTCTGACATCAGACTCCTGAATTTATGTGACTCCCTTTCCTGGCTGTAGCATGACTGGTGCCTCTAGATGATGGGGTACAGTGTGCTTGCCCATCATTTTGTACGATGGGACCCGTTTGCTGCCTGATGGAGTGCTCCGTGGGTGCAACTGGCATTGGTGGGGATGGGGGTGGGGGTGATTATTTTATACGTACTTTTGCTGATGCATTGTCCTCTCACATCATCATGTATTTCAGGGTGATAGGGACATACACCCTCACGGCATTTGGCGAGCTTTCCCCCGGCTCCCTCTCCACTCTTTCCTCTTTCCCATACATGATATTGAGGTTGACATGGATACTTTCACATGTGTACATGCCATCAGTAGAAGCATTTCCTTCCTTCATTCTCCTCCCTCACCTCCCCAGACCCCTCCACCGCTCTGCTGGGGTTGTCCTCCATCTCTGAATTCATCCTTGTATCCCGATTACTCCCTGGCTTCTGCATTTGAGAGAAAACATATGGCCCTTCACTTTCTGTGACGGGTTAATCTCAACATAATGTTCTCCAGGTCCATCCGTTTTGCCTACAAATGGTATAATTGTTCTTTATTGCTGAATAGAGTTATATATCCCCTCAGGTTGTCATCCATTCCTCTGTTGATGGACACCTGGGTTGTTCCATGACTTAGCTCTGGTGAATTGTGCTGCTATCAACATGGATATGCATGTGTGTAATGCTCTGATTTTAATTCCTTTGGAAAGATCTCCAGGAGTGGTATATAGCTGGGTCGGATGATGGATCATTCCCAATTTTCTGAGGAATCTCCACCCTGCAGGCAGTTCCTTTGACAGATTGCAGGATATTGAGTATCCCAGATCTCTACCTGTGAACCAGTTGTGGTACTAGGAATTGGGACATTCTATGTCTACACCCCAGCCTTATTTTTATTCTTTATTTTGAAACAGAGTTTCACTAAGTTGCAGAGGGCCTCACTAAGTAGCAGAGGGTGGCCACAAAACCAAGTACTAGTATTACAAGGGTGTGCCACCACGCCTGCTCAACTTCCTAAATTTCCCCAGAGAAGCGTTCCACACCCTCTGCCTCTTCAGGAACCAACAAACCCTGGAGCCCTGGGGGAGAATGCACTAGAGAAGTTAAAGCAAAAGAAATAGTCCTGGCAGCAGGGAGTCTCACTTCTACATTGGCATCTGCCTCCATTTTATGCCAAATGCCGATTAACTTTCCTCAGGTGGGAAAAGTGGGCTGGCACTGTTACGCCTTGAGAGTAAAACGTCCTGGAGCCCCTGCTCTGAAGGCAGGCATGGCTGGAGGAGGGTCCCTGGGCTGTGGTCTAGGGGTCCAGGCCTCCTCCCTTTGCCCTCTCTGAGCCACACCGGGTGCCCTGGAGTGCCCCCCACCCAGGTGGACAGTGACTCTGGACCTCTCCTGATCTGTAGGGAGACAGCATCTTCCTTCCTCTCAGTTTCCTGTGCGCCGTGTCCAGATCACAGAGGTGACAATGCCAATCCAAGCTCAGACTTGATTTTCAGTGTCACCAAGTGTGCGTTAGTAAAACCCCACGCGGCCAGGCTACGGCTGAGTGTATATTATTTTTCTACAAGAAGTGCTCAACATAATGTTATTAATGTTAAAATCATGAAAAGAGCAAAGTATCGCCATTAAGAGTCTGTGAAATCAGAATAGGACCACAGAGGCTTTTATTGGACAATTTAAATAATGCTACGTGAGACTTCCTCAGTAGGTGCTTCCGCACAGGCAGAGCCTGAGGTGTGGTCCAGATAGAGAGTGGATTCTGTTTGACTCAGCATTAAGGTTGTGTAAAGTTATGGAAAGATTGTAGGAATTCATTATTTAAGCAAGTGACACTCTTACTTAGCACCATAATGTCTTATAGAGTGGTAATAAAGAGAAAATATCTCTAATCCAGACACCATAATAAATCCACACTGCATATTTCTTTCTCATCATTATAGATAATTACTATTCATTATTTTAAATTATTCATTATTCTCATCGTGCATAGCATTTGTATTTCATAAAATTATAAATATTAAAATCTTTATTTTTGTGTAATTAAGACTCCTTAGATTTTTGGTAACACTGAAAGATGCAGTCTGATTACAGAAGGAGCTTGGTCTTGAGAGTTGGGCATGAGTTCAAATCCATCCCTTTCAGATGGCGTGAGTCTGGACCAGCCCGAGCCCAGCCCCTCCTCGGGAGAGGGGAGCGCTTGGTGCTCAAGAGTAGCCGCCATTATTATTGAGGAAAGGGCACAGCTGGCCGTTACAGCTCACCCTTCACTGCCGTATCAAAGCCACCCAGGATCGCGGCTCCTACAGATACCCAGCAACTGGCATTGGCACACCTGCTATTTACACACGTGGCTTTTCTGACGTTTTCTGTACATGAAGTTACATGTGATCTCAGAGTTAAAAAGAGTAGTTATGGGATCCTGCCTCTCTTAAGTGACAAGCTCTCTGTATGGATGGGACCCACCGTGTTCCATTTCAGGGCTTATCGGCACCAATGTGGGTGTCAAAGCTAAGTGATGTTTGTTTCAGACCATGGTATCTGAGAATAGTAGGTAGAACCCTTGCTAAATATAGGGTTGTTTGCAAGCGTATTATTTCCTCCTTCCTTCTCTCTCATTTTCTCATCCCATTCATTATAAATTATTTACTCATGCTCATGATAGAACTTTTTCCATGAACAGCATCTTTAGTTTGCTAGACCAGAACCCAAACGTAGAAGATAACTTGGTCACACTATCAGGTGGGTTGGGAAAAGATGGTCAGATTGAGTATGCCAGTCTTCTAGGTGGCTAGAGTATACTATGGTATTATTGCTAACATTAGGTGAATATTAGGATCCTAAGGGGCTTTGTAATAGAATGCAGATGGCCTTCTATTTAGTACACAGGGATAAAATGACTGAGACGTTGGATGAATAAGGAATAGTGTAAACTTTTCTCTGACTGATTGAACACAGTGTCCTTGGCAAGATCCAATGCTTGAGTTTCTTTTCCAACCAAGTTTTCACAATGGGAAATATTTCATTAAGCAAAAACAACCAAACCTATTTTTCCTCAAGACCCGATAAGTTTGTGGGCAGTACAAAATCAACAATGAGCGCGGTGGAGTGAAACCCACTGGGTGCAAACCTCAATTCTACCACCTTCAGCGGGTTTTGTGACTGTGGACAAAGAGCCACTTCCTTTGTTTTTATTTCCAGTTAAGTGGGACTCATTAATAACTTCAACATCAAACAATAGTTATGATTCTTTACTGAGATTAGGCACAGTGCTTATCACAGTACTTGGTTCAAAATACGCAATCAGTGCATGTTTTGATTTATGGCTATTATCATAGGCCACTAGAGTTAAGTTATTAAAGTATCAAAGGAGAGAAGCAGTTAACTGAGACTGTTATACTATAGCCAACATGTTAGTAATCAAACCCTGGGGATTGAACCCAGGGCCATTCTACCTCTGAGCTACGCCCTCATCCCTATTTTTATCTTTATTTTTGAAACAGGCTCTCACTAAGTTGTAGAGGGCCTCACTACAGCTGAGGCTGGCCATGAACCTGGATCCTCCTGCCTCAGCCTCCCAAGTACTGGGATTACAATCATGGCCACCACACCTGGCATTGTAGTTAGTTTTTTGTTGTTGTTGTTGTTGTTAACTCAGTCAGCTGACGGTACAGTGTGGTTGGGTTTTTCTGTCGAGTCAATTTTAGGGGGAGTTTGAGTGAGGAGGAGGAGAACTGGGTGTGATGTCTGAGGCCCTGTGGTAACCTAAGGGCCAGGGCAGAATTCTCGTTGGGGCTTTTACTTATATAATTTTATCAGCAAACAATGATGAGCATCATGATTCTTTTTCTGAAGATCAAATGATAATATTTGTTGTTGGGTTATTTGGTAGAAACCATTTTTTTAAAAAAAAAGCTTTGTTGGGCAGGGAGTGTAGCCCAATGGAAAAGGCACTTGGATAGCACATATGAATCTCTGGGTTTTATACCAGGCACCAGAAAAAACAAACACACACACACACACACACACACACACACACACACAAACAAGAGAAAATAAAAATAGAAAGCTTTGTCTTAACAAGTTATTCCTACTATATTTACTTGGCTGAAGTAGATATCTATGTATTTGGATAAATCTAGATAAAATTGATGTAGTTTTCCTAGGGTTAAAGATAATTAATATTGGCTCATTAAACAGGTACATATCGACTGCTTACCCTACCCAGGCCCTGAGCTTGGCTTTAGGGATAAGATGCAAACAGCACAAATACAGTTTCTGTCTTCAAGGAGCTTCATGTTACATTGAAATTAAATGTGTTAGGACCTTAGGTGTATGAAACAGAAGACCTCAAGAGAGACCTTGTTGTCAACCAAGACCAATGCAGGAAAATGCAGTGTCCAAAGCAGACAAATCAATCCATGGATCTATTTAAAATACAAGGACTGCCTAAAAAATGATAGTTACGAGCAAATACAGATGGTCTGAATTTCCTTATGGGTAGAATTTGCTATAGTTGTTTTTAATACAAATAATCATATATTAGAGAATTTTCTTCTTTTTTTTGGTGGTACTGGGGTTCCTGGAAACCCTTCTAACTCTGGGCTACACTCCCAGACCTATTTTAAATTTCATTTGGAAACAGGTCTCTTAAGCCAGCACGGCTGGCTTCGAACCTGCGCGATCCTCCTGTCTCCGCCTCCCAAGCGCGGGGATTACAAGTGTGGGGATTACAAGTATGTGCCACCACGTCCTGCTGAGAATTTTCTAAAGTTAGTATTTTTAGGATGTCAGAAAACTATATTCAAAACTTAGTTTAGGCCGCACAGATTTCTAATTTATCTTTTGATCACGGGCTGGATTTAACTGGATTAATTTTATTTTTCTTTTCTTTTTTTTTTTGACTCTGTGTATCCTTCATTCCAGCCACGAATTGTGACTTTTCTGTTCTCTTAAGTTCATCAGGGTTCTTGAGCTTCTGCTCCTTGGTACACGCTGTCTACCTGGCCTGAGATACTCTCCGTAGTCGCACTCCTGATCCCTAATCACTGCCAAGACAGACAGAAGCACCGCACCCTCGTGGAAGTCTGCCTGATTCTCACGAGGGAGGCTCTGTGATCCACACTTAGTCTATCGGCCCTTATAAAATTTCACTGATGGAGGATTGCTTTTGCATTCTTCCTAGAAATACCAGTCCTTGGAGGCAAGGACTGTGCATGTCTGTATTTTAGCTCTTAGTGTGTGTCTGGAATAGTATGCATTCAGACAATATGTTTATTGAATGGATGAAAGAATGCTTAGTGAATATCATTGCAAGAAGGGCTTAATTATATGAAAAACGGGCACTCGTTAGCATGATGAGAGTTAGAAAACAGCTTTGCTGATAGCGTACTACAAACTTTGTGCTGTTTTAGGCATAAAAACAGTTTTTATGACAGTATACTATAAGCCTTGTTCGATTTTATGCTTGCTAACATTACTTCTTTACAATATTAGTAAAAACGAATGAAAGCATATCTTGGGCAGTTGGTGAAGAAGAGACCTAAGAACCATGCTGTTACCTTGGTTGCCTAGAGAGTTACCCGTACCTAACACGTTAAATTCGGTTCTGTTAAGTGGGCGGCATCAGAGGGCCAAAACTGACCATATTGAATTCTGCTGTGATGAGTTTATCTAAGGAACTTCTGCAAGGGAAACGGGGAGGCAGTTTGTCGTCTCTTCTGGAGAGGAAATGGCTCTTCCTCTAGGCTGGCCCCGTAGGATGTTATGCTCCAAGTGAACAGAATGTGCTGTTAAGCAGCACAAGCCCAACTAAAACAGAAAGAAGCCCCAAGGAACAGGAAAAACAGATGTGCCCCAAACAGATGTGCTCTGCTCAGTGTGGAGGTAGCACCGCAGGCCATTCCACGGAGCAAGACCCCAGGTAGCGGCTTCACAGTGCTATCTTTTTACGCTCAACATTTCAATAACTTGGATGGGGACAGATACAGATGGTCAAACTTACGGATACCTAAAACAGGGCAGAGCAGAATTTAATTTATGGAACCCTTCTACCTCCGGGCTATACTACCAGACCTATTTTATATTTTATTTGGAAACAGGGTCTCTTAAGCCAGCACAGCTGGCTTTGAACCTGTGTGATCCTCCTGTCTCTGCCTCCCAAGTGCAGGGATTACAAGCATGTGCCACTATGCCTGGCTTTATTTTATTTTATTTTATTTTATTTTATTTTTTTGGTGGTACTGGTGTTCCTGGAAGCCCTTCTACCTCCGGGCTACACTCCCAGACCTATTTTATATTTTTTATTTATTTGGAAACAGGGTCTCTTAAAGCCAGTGAGGCTGACTACGAACCTGCGCGATCCTCCTGTCTCTGCCTCCCAAGCGCGGAGATTACAGGCGTGCGCCACCACGCCTGGCTTTATTTTATTTTTAATTTTAATATTTTTTTGTTTTTGCGGTACTGGGGATGGAACCAAGGGGCATTCTACCTCTGAGTTACACCCCAGTCCTATTTTTTAGTTTGCTTGCTTGTTTATTTATTTATTTATTTATTTATTTATTTATTTATTTATGGTACTGGGGATGGAACCTGGGGACATTCTACCTCCTAGCTACACCCCTGGTCCTACTTTTTCGTCTTTTGATTTTTTGAAACGGGTCTCATTGAGTTGTAAAGGGCCTCGCTAAGGGCTGTCCACACTGCGATCCTCCAGTCTCAGGCTCCTGAATGCTGGGCAGATTGTTTTTTTAAAAACACCAGTTTCACGAGGCTAGGGTAATAGTGACGTGGACCCTCGATTGCTCAAATAGGAAAACTGGTCTCCAGCTGAGCCCGGCTCCTCAGGGTCCTGTGAGAGGGCGCAGGGTGCGAACTTGAGTGTTTCTTCTCCTGTTGTGGCTGATTCCAAGACGGCCATTCATACTCCTCCACTAGGGGCCAGCCATTAAGCCTGGATGGTCTCATCTTAAAATTGGGATGAATAATACACGCGGTAAGAGGTTATTGTGAGCATAACATGAGACGACGCGTATGAGAATAACTTTCCAATGTTAGTGTTTAGTTGGTGCATGCTGGGAAAGCCGATGGTGCCTTCCGTCTTTCGGCGGACGTGTGGTGTCCAGGCCAAGCACAGCGCAAGCCACGGCCGGCGGCTGCAGACCAATTGACAGCACGTCTGCTGAGGGCGGTTGTGCCTGATCCGTTCTCCAGGGCCTAGGGCAGGGCCCTGCACCTTTTTGATCCTGGAAAAATATATCTGGAGGAAATAAACTCATCTGGACCACTAGATCTTGGGGGAGGCATATTTTAAAAGACAAAGTCTATTTCAGATTAACTAGAGAAAAAAAGACAAGCTGGAGAGCCATCTAGCATCTAGGGACTGTCATATGAAGATTAATTATAACGGCCGAGCACATGTATCTGGGAAGGAGGAGACCTTTGTAGAAAAGGAGCAAAATAGACAATCAACACACGTTTGTTGTTTCCCTGTGAATCTGAGGTGAGAGGAGCTGACAAGGAGGTGGAGGAGGCTCGTGGCTGAGGGGAGCCAGGTTTTCTTCTCAGTACTTCTCATTATGAAGATCGAGGGCTCAGGAATTGTACAGACCTTCACTGTGTGTGTGTGTGTGTGTGTGTGTGTGTGTGTGTGTGTGTGTGTGTAGCACTGGGAATTGAACCCAGGGGCATTCTACCTCTGAGCTACACCCCCAGTGCTTTTTACATTTTGTTTTGAAAGAGGGTCTCTCTAGGTTGCCGAGAGTCTCGGTAAATTGCAGAGGTTGAACTTAAACCTGTGATGTCCCTGTCTCAGCCTCCCAAGTACTGGGATTATAGGCGTGCACCAGCACACTGGGCTCAGACCTTTATTCTTGTTCTTTTTTCCATTAGTTATTCTTCTGGGATAGTTATTTATCTCAAATATCGGTTTCCTATTTATGTATCAATAAAGATAATCTTAAGACCTGCTTCCTGTGGGGATTGCTAAAGAAAACATGTGTGCTTCTCTGCGGGTAGAAGTGCTAAAAAGACCAATCACCCACCTGCCTGTGCTCCAGATGCGACACTAGGGGGTGCTGGAGAAACTTTTTGGAAGAATTCAGTCTCTTCTAGGCTGGGCATGGGACCAGGATTAAAAAAAAAATTTTTTTAACTTGTCACCACTAAGCAAGTTAAGTGATCTCAGAAGGATTGTGTGCAAGTAGAGAAATTAATAAACAGCTCATTTAAAAGTGACCCCGGATGGTAGACCCGTGAAGAGGAAAGTCTCCTGCGGATGTACTTGGGGCTCTCTGCTCTTTCTGGTCTTCCTCTTATTGGCAGCCCAGTCTCCTGGTAGCCAAGATCATCACACAACCTCAGGGGAAGCCTGTGTATTTTGCTTACTGTATGCTTTACTTTTCAGGGAGATTGTCTCCAAGTGAAGAAAATTGTTCATATTTCTCTATTGTGTATAATTTACATGTGCGTGTGCATGTGTGTGAGTGTGTGTCTGTATTTGTGTGCTGAGGATTGAACCCAGGGACATTCTACCTTCGAGTTACACCCCCAGCCCTATTTTATTTTTTATTTGGAAACAAGGTCTCATCAAGTTGCAGAGGGCTCCCTAAGTTGCTGAAGCTGGCTGTGGACTTATGATCCCTGTGTCTCAGCTTCCCAAGTATGGAATTACAAGTGTACGCCACCATGCCCCGCTCTACTGTATATAATCTTAAGACAGGTTTGGAATGTGATATTGTTCCAGGTTCCACCCAGTTGTATATCAAATCTTTTAATATGTAATTATGCTTAATTACTTCAGATTAATTTAACTGTTCAGATCCACGAAACGAGACCTTTTAATTCTGAAATTTCAGACACTGGGAATGGGAGAGCAGACGTACTTGGAGGCAGAAATCCCCATCCTCAAGTTCATCCTCATATTGTCGACAGACCGCCTCTTCTGCTCACAAATCTGTGACCACCGAGTCTGGGACATTGGCTCTTAGACACTAAATCCCCAGTCGTGTAATAAAACAACAGTGAAAATTTTACTGTTAAATGGAAATTGGTTATAATTTCCCAAAATTTTTTTCTTAGGTTAAAAAAAAATTCCCTGGTGACAAAATCCTAGTTGGAATCTATCTGTGAAGATAAAGTAGAAAGTGGCGAGTCTTGGGCTAGGGCAGGATGACCGCCCCTCTGCGTCACCCTCGCAGGGCCAGTTGTTAGTGGGAGACTTTGACTCTGTGGGTTTGGTGATCGGGTCTTAAAGAAACCCTGTAGGAGGGTCTCATGGTCATACACATTTGAGAGACCTAATGCTAAATAAATCCCATTTGGCACAAGGTTCGGGTTGATCTGGCAAAGCGGGTGTGCTGGTGACTGTGCCACCCCCTAGCCCATCCTCTGTGGGAAGAACTCTCAGATGGCCTCTGCTAATATTGGAATCCGCTCTTCATGGATTCAAATCCTTGGCTCCAGTCTGGAAGGTTCTCATGTATTTTAACGCCTCAGTTAGATATGCTGATACCCAATCCTAGGGCTGCCCTTCCTGGGTTATGAGCTTAAACTTTCGTTTAGCCTTTTTGAGCAGATGCAAGTTAGGCACAGTTACAAATTAGACGGCGTGGGCGTGAGGGCCGGTCCCTCTGGCTGTGTGACCGTGGCTAGCTCATTAACTTCCCGCTCTGTCCATCTCTAAACAGAGCCATCACTGCCAGTTAGTGGCGACTGAGATCTCTTATGAGGCAGAAACCGTTCGAAGTTCTCCAAATACATTATCTGCCTTATTGGGCACAGTGGCACACACCTGTAATCCCAGTACCTGGAAGACGGAGACAGGAGGTTCACATCCTTTTTCAAGATTAAAAAAATAAAATAAGGCTACGGGTGTAGCTCAGCAGTAGAATGTCCCTGGGTTCAACCCCCAGTACCACACAGAAATTAAGTAAATATAATAAATTAATTATCTGCCTTAATTTTTTTTTTTTTTTGGTGGTACTAGGGTACCACCGGGAAGCCCGTCTACCTCCGGGCTACAATCCCAGACCTATTTTATATTTTTGAAACAGGGTCTCTTACCCCAGCACGCCTGGCTTCAAACCTGCGCGATCCTCCTGTCTCCGCCTCCCAAGCGCGGGGATTACAAGCGTGCGCCACCATGGCCAGCTGCCTTAATCTTCATAACAGCACTGTAAGGTAATTACACTTTTATCCCCAGTGTAACTAAGGAATTGGAGACACGGGCATGTAAATAACTTGCTCAAGTTCCCACACTAAGGAGGTGGCAAGCTAGTACCTAGTCCAAAGGCCGATAATTATAAATCTTTACACGTGTTTGTGTGTCTTTCTGATTTATTTATTCATTTTTTTGTGGTACTAGGGATTGAAATCAGGGGCGTTCTACCTCCAAGCTGTATCCCCAGCCCTATTTTATTTTTTATTTTGAAACAAAGTCTCGCTAAGCTGCCGAGAGTCTCAGTGGGTTGCCGAGGCTGGTCTTGAGGCTGTGATCGTGCTGTCCCAGCCTCCCAAATCCTGGGATCACAAATCTTCCCAATGTGAATACAGATTGTGAAGGACAGCTTGCGTTATCAATATTTGGGCTTGATGGATGGAATGAATTCGATTAATAGAAAATATTTAATGAAGAGTTTCCTTGCAGTTATACTAGGGTATAATCAGCAAAGCTCAGAAAACAGGATGGTTTACTTGCCAGAGAAAAAGTCAGAAGTGACTGGGCACATTGCCTGCAGAAGCATTTGGCTTGATGATTGAAATAGAAAGTAAAGTAGAAGATAGTCTTTGTTATTTCTATTTTGCCAACTGTTTTCTAACATTAGTTTATTCCCTTATTAATATATTAGAGACTGACAAAAATGTTGACTATAAGACAATTGCTAGATACAAAAGACTTTTTTATGGTTGTCCTGGGGATGATTCCAGGTGCATTCTACCTCTGAGCTACATTGCCATAGCCCTATTTTATTTTGAAACAGGGTCTAGCTAAGTGGCTGAGGCTGGCCTCCAACCTACAATCCTCCTGTCTCAGCCTCCCAAGTACTGGGAGTACAGGCCTGTGCCACCACGCTCGGCTAAAAGAACAGATCTTTACGTGTCTGGGTTGGCAGAGTATAGACCTGGGGACAGATGCCAACCTATGACTCCAGTGAATAAATAAAAGTAAATTAGATCAAAGTGGCTTAAGCAATCCCTCAGCAAGACCCGTGAGTAGCTACGATTCACCCCGAAATAGCAGCAGAAGCTAGTCAAGAAGCAAGACCACCTCACTTACTTTGAACCGCCACAGCCCTCCGATGTCTTCTGTCCTCTCAAAGCACGTGGGCTCCAGCCCCTCGTCCAGGCAGCACTTGAGGGAGATGAGGCCGCTGACCCCCGCCCCGATCACCACCACCTTCTGCACCATTGTCTCCTGTCAAAGAGATGACCAGTCATTATCGTTTAACTCGGACAAGGGCAAGATCCTGTATGGCCGGGCAACTGACTTCAAACCCTGATCAATGCTAACTCAATGACCAGTAGTCAGATCCTAGTCTCCTCTTCCCCTTGAGAGACGTGAGGTGTCCTTTGGACCTGCAAAACTGAGACCTTGTAGAGGCTCGGTTTACAAAGTGGCCCAAATAGCGACTGAGCCTCTGCTCTGGGCTGCTCTCGGCAGTTCTGAGCTTGTCCCCAGCTCTCCCGCTCACCTGCTCACCTGTCTTTGGGTCTTAGCGCCGTCCCCTGAGCTGACAGTTTCTGCGTGGGCTGTGTGCAGGGAGAGAAATTGGAAGAGTTGTTAAGAGTTGGCAGCAGCTGTGAGAAATGGGAGGGGCGTCTGGCTCCTCCTCCAGCATCCTGCCAGCTGGAATTCCAAGGACTTTGTTAGGAGCACTAAAATTAAGCAAGAGGCTCAAGTCAACAATAATGTCGAATGTCTTTACGGTGACAGCACAGATGCTTAGCACATAGCATATGGATGGGCTAAACTCTGTGTGTGTGTATGTGTGTGTCTGGTACTGGGGATTGAACCACAGGTATTCTACCCCTTTCCCCCAGCCGTATTGTATTTTTTATTTCGAAACAGCATGTCACTAAGTTGATAAGAGTGTCACTACTTGCTCAGGCTGTCCCGGAACCTGTGATCTTCCTGCCTTAGCCTCCCAAGTACTGGGATTACAGGCATATGCCAACATGCCTGGTTTAAACTTTCTTTTTCTAATGAATGTAATAAATGTGTATTAACAAACTGATAAAGATGAATACATAAGAAGATGTTAGAAGCCAGGCATGCTGGAACATGCCTGTTATCCCAGTATTGGGAGGCTCAGATGGGAGGACTGCAGGTTCTCAGCCAGCCTCTGCAACTCAGCGATACCCATTTCCAAATAAAAAAAATAAGCTGGGCGTGGTGGCGCACGCTTGTGATCCCAGCATTCGGGAGGCTGAGACCAGAGGATCGTGGTTAGCAGACAGCCTCAGCTACTTAGTGAGACCCTCCACAACTTAGTGAGACCCTATTTCAAAATAATAAAAAATAGGGCAGGGGGTATAGCTTGGAAGTCAAATGCCACTGGGTTCTATCACAGACCCACAAAAATAATAAAATAAAATAAAATAAAATAAAATGGGGCTGGGGGTGTAGCTCGGAGGCAGATTGCTCCTAGGTTCAATCCTCACAACTCCCCTTCCTTTACACACAAAGTTATAGCCATCTCTAATCCAGCTACCCAGAGATAACTGCACCTCCTGTTAACACTTTGGTGTGACCCTCTGCCTATTTATATAGATACACCTCACACAAGCAAATGAAGTCACGCTCTACGTATAATCTACTTATAATCTCCAACTTGAGTTTTCACTTTCCATGTATCACCAATACCCGGATGTATGTGGGCGCTTTGATCAGCTCTGTGTATTCTGTTTAGTTGACGACGTCTCCATCTTAGGAATGCTGGTTTTGGGGTGTCGGCCTGGTGTCTGGCACACCCCTGTGCCTGGCTGAGCAGCCGGCCCGTGTCTCTGATCTGTGGACTCGCATTCTTACCTCGCCTGGTTCTTTTAGACTCGATGGCTCTTAGGTCCCTAGGTTGCTCTCCCTGCCTAGACCCCTTCTCTAGATTTCCCCCTTGTCAGTGTGCTGGTTTGTATGAACCTACTGGGATTTTTTTTTTTTTTGGTGGTACTGGGGTTCCCAGAAGCCCTTCTACCTCCAGGCTACACTCCCAGACCTATTCTATATATTTTTTTATTTGTAAGAGGGTCTCCTAAGCCAGCGCGCGTGGCTGGCTTCAAACCTGTGCGATCCTCCTGTCTCTGCCTCCCAAGCGCAGGGATTACAAGCGTGCGCCACCACGCCCGGCCCTACTGGGATTTCTAAGATCCTACCCACTCCCTTCTTTTTGGTTCAATAGGCTTAGAACTGGATAGCTTTTCTCTTGCTTATGATCTTAGTTATTACCATTAATGCTTATTAGAAGACTAAATCAAGACGTTATAAAACCCTGGTTTACCCAGGATATAGTCAACATGGTGAAGTCAAATGATTCTGTTTTCCAATCCAACAGGGCCAGTGGCTCTGAGGACCCTTAGATATTTCATATAAATTCATTAAATATCGGATACTTCCCATGATTGGATATATCCCAGGCATAAATGCTACAGATGCAGCATTGAGGAAAGAGCGAAACCCTCTCCCACGAGCACCTTGCTTTCTCATGGGGGGAACAGGACAATCGGTGGTGGTGGTGGTGGTGGTGGTGGTGGTGGTAATGTAATAAAAAGCAGTTGATAGTGATGAGAGCTATGAAAACAAATAAAACGGGGAAGGGAGCAATGGGAGGGAAGGGTTTTGTAGTGTTAAGGTGGTCAGAGAACATAATTTCCCTGCAATTTTCCAAGCTGGATCTGATCCTGATAAAAGGCACTCTCTGCCCAGTGAGTAGAGCGACTCTGACATGTGTGACAGAGACCACGCAGGGCCGGTCAGTGACCAAGACACAGAAGGGAAATTAAGTCACTCCCTCGACCGTGGGGCCACAATCTTGTGAACAGCCTGTGAGCTGTCCTCAACTACGTCTTCACTATCCCTTCTCTAGTTAGTTATGACATCCTAGAAGCCCTGTTGATAATAATTGTACCTGATAATTGTACACAGAAAAGAAGGAACCCCTGGATATGCTAGCAAACAGCTGTGTTTTTTTTGTGGTATCCAGAGGCATTTTGCCTCGGAGATATGCCCACAGCTCTATTTTACTTTGAAACAGGGTCTCACTAAGTTGCTCAGGGTCTCCCTAAGTTGCTGCAACTGGCCTTAAACCTGAGATCCTCCTATCTCTGCCTGCCAAGTACTGGGGTTACTGGAGTTGCCACCACACCCAGCTGCTAGAAAATCTAACTGCTGAACCTTAGGAGATGACACGAGAGAAGACCTGGCTGTCTGCCAGAGACAGCTTTCGTGGAGACGTTAATGCCACACTAAGCACACACTCATGTTCCCAGTGGTGCACGTTAGCTAAGGAAGGAGAAGGCACCCCTCTAAAGAAGGATCTTTAGACCTTGAATAAATGACAGGCCAAACCGGTCTATTATCCCTGGCCATGACTGGAGGTTTTAGATGACCTCATGTGTATTTCCCGTGTGATGCATGCACACCCATCCTTTTCTGCGTGCCCTATATTTTCTGGGACAGTTTTCTTTTGAAATTGTCTCTCTAGAGCTTCTGAATCAAGTAAATGAACCAAGCAAGCACCTTTACTTCCTTTTTAAACACCTCACAGACGTGGTGGGAGATTTAACACAGAAGCAGTACATCTGTGACAGCACTGAGAAAGGGATATGTGGCATGGACCAGACTAAAGAAAAATTGCTGAGATATCATTAATATACTATATAATTCACCCATTTAAAGTCCATAACTCAAAGGCTTTAGTGTACTTACAGAGCTGTGCAATCATCACCATAATCGATTTTAGAACATTTTTATACCCTGCCCAAAGAACTCCTGTGTCTATTTGCAGTCACTTTCTACTTTTCTCCAACAGACCCCTTCCCAAGCCCTAGGCAACTACTAATTTACTTTCCATCTGTGTATATTTGCCCATTCTGAATGTTCCATACAATTTTAATTGTACAACACTTTTCTGTGTGTGTGTGTGTGTGTGTGTTACTTCTTTCCCTTAGTATAATATTTTCAAGGTTCACCCATACTGTAGCACCAGTACTTAATTCTTTTTTCTTGTCGAATAGCATTCTACTGTATGGACACTGCATTTAACTCATCCATTCACCAGTTGGGGGGCATGGTGGAGGACAGCTGCCCAGACCACAGAAGTGAGGAGAGGAAGAGAGACAGAGGGAGAAAGAAATAAAAAAGAAGAGGAGGAATACGAGGACAAGAGGAGGAGCTGAGGACGAGATAAACCTTTCAAGGACCCATCCCCAGTGACCTACTTCTTTCTAATAGGTCCCACCTCCCAATAGTCCATTTATTTATCAATGGATTGATCCATCAATACATCAGATGGATGGGCACACAGATGAGGTCAGAGTCCTCACAATCCCATCATGGCCTAAAGCCCCGCCTCTGAGCCTTGCTGCATTGGGGAGGGACCGCGATTCCAACACACAAGGTTTTGGGGGACACTCCAGATCCGAACCATAATGCTAGGTCATCTTAAGTCCACTTGCTGCATCAAAGTCAGAGGGAGCAGGTGTGTGCTGTAGGATATTAATCAAGACAATTAACTAAATGAGCGTGTATGGAGCAGCTGGGCTAGTTCTTCCTAGTACTCATTCAGGGAACAGCAGTATTTGCCTCTAGGATTAATTGTAATTAACAACAACACAAATTTAAAAGGCTTTAGGATGGTATGCTCATCCTCATCGCCTACCACATCCTAGCATTCCTCCACTTCATTTTCACGTAACTTTCTGCCTTTTCTTCAAATTTATCCACTTGCAAAGAATTCCACAGCTATTTCTTTTTAAAATGTAGTCTAATAACTTTTGTCATTAGTTGAAATATTTAATCTCTACACCTATATTTTACCATTTATATTCTGTTTACTGACCCTGTTCTATTTTCTTCTTTTAGATCTACTTTTGTATTAATAAAATATTTTATTCCTTTTTATCATTATCTTATCTCTTACTATTCTTTTATGAGCATCCCCAGGTATACAAATATGTATCCTTGCTCTTTTAAAGCATGAAATATATTTATACGTGTTTTTAAAAACAATTCCAAGAGCATGAAAGGTTTACCTAGCACTTCAAATGTATTTATTACTCTCACATATTTTGTAGTACTACTGTCACATATATCCAATTGTTCTTGTGCTTAAAATCTCACAAGACATTTTGGTTATTGTTTAATACAATCAATATCCACTTAAATTCACACACACACACATTTTTTCCCCTTTTTAGCATGTTTATGCTTCTTTCCAGGATCGTTTTCATTTTCCCAAAGAACTCTACTACCTCCTCTAGTGTGGACCTGCTGGTGACTGGTGCAGTTTTTTTTTTTTTTTTAAGATGAATGCGTTTTACTTTTATTTCTGAAGACTATATAGAATGCTGTGTTGGTAGTATTTTTTTATACAGCACTTGAGAGATTATTTCATTGCTTTCTGACTTCTGTCTTTTCATTTTAAAAGCCTTCTATAAGTCTTATTGTTGTTTCTTTGAAGGTGGTAATTTTTTTTAACCACTACTCCCACCCCCACCATGGTTTATCTTTAAATATCCCCCTTGTATTTATTTGGATTTTATCAGTTTTACTACATGGGGCACAGGTTATCTTTCTGGGGCGTGCTGGGAGGCAGTGAGGCTGGGTTGGCTGATTAAATGCCCGTTAGGAGTCATGATCAAAGGCCTGGGGGTATCTTCCAGATCTATCCTCCCTTGGACTTCAAGTTTTGCCTGCCTAGCCATTTAGGATTTCCAAAATTCCTGCTTTTCTGATAATGCTCTCTATATGATACACATTTCAGAAAGATACCTGGACTTCTTTATTCTTTTAAAAGAGGGCACCATTAGGTGAGGAATCTGGTAACATACTCCAATATCATAAAAACAAAGATGATGAAGGTAAGCTATGTTCAGATAGATAAATAAATGGAAAGGAGAAAGGAAAAAAAGAGGGAGGAAGCCGCACAGGTATTCTGGAGAAACTCTCGGATAGATACAGAGGTAAATAAGCATACGGGTGCTTATGGCAGTATTGTTGATGTGAGAAAAACCAGAGTAATCTAAATGCTCATGAAGGAGGAGTGGCTGAATGATCTGTATTCTATTTATTTAAATGTTTGACACATAATAAAAATAAATAAGATGAAACTGATTACACTACAAAGCATGAATCCCACAAAGATAAAATTGAGTAAAAAACCACATAGTACTTGCTAGTGGTTGATAGAGTTTTCTTACTAGTTTTGAGTTTATTCATGAATTTAAAGCAAAGAGATCTACTAGCACTTATCCTGTAGGTTTTCAGTGCAAATTAGTGAGAAGTTGGATAATAATTTGTTTTTAAATAAATACAGTATGATTACTTTCATGTTTGACAAGGACCTTGGAAGGATATTTTCTTAGCAAAGATGTACTTATTCATAACTGTCACGCTTCTTTTCTTAAAATAGATTTTGTGTTATAATAGTACATAATTACTTTTTGTTTTCTTAAATAGGCTGAAGGTTCCCGTTGAAGTTTTGTTTATTAATTTGCTTTTCAAACTTAAGAACAGAAGTCATAGTGTGCGGGTGGGAAAAGGGGTGACCCCTTTTTGCTCACTATCAAGATCATGACCAGAACCCCTACGAGCAGGTTATCCAAAGAACGGCACGTGGATTGATCTGATCACAGTTTAGTGTGGCTTGGGAGCCCAGAGATTGAAGATCAAGAGACCCAGGGTGAATGCTCCACATTTATGCTTAGGTTCAATAAAGCATGAGCAGCCGTGTAGGGCTGACTGGCTACAAAGGGTGTGACCTCACAGTAATAGGCTGAGGGGGAGGGAGGGCGACCCCGCAGGGCCTGTCCATTGAGGGGGAGGGAGGGCGACCCCGCAGGGCCTGTCCATGGAGCTCCTTGGCCCTGTGCGGCATTCCTTCCTTCCGAGTGTGGGCAGGACTCTTCCTGGAGTTGGGGTCTTATGACTTAACCATCAAACAAGGAAGGTCAGAGGATGGCTTTCTGATCAGTTCTTGCACAGAAGTGTGGGTCAGTTAGAAGAACATCTCTAGGGTTTATGGCTGCTTTGGAGAAACAGGGTTCTAGTTTTGATGATCTGCCTTGAGGAAGAGGAATTCTCCATTTCTGTATCTTGCCTTGGGGGAGGATGATGGGTGAGAGGAAGGTAGGAGAGGTTCAGCAAGAAACCTGGGTTCTGAGAGTTTCCCTTCGGGGTATCACTTTCTGAGCCCCTACACTAGCAAAAGTAAACCCCAGGTCAACTGTTTCCACAGTATCGCACATCTACATAGAGATTTGGTGAGGTTGGTGAATGATTACTCTAAAGTCTGCTGGAAAGGGAGATGCTGTATTTCTCTTTATCACTCATTCTGTTTTTAGGCGTTCTCGCTATCAGAAAAGTGTTGTTGCTGTTGTTGTTTTTGTTTTTCAACACTGAGATGAATCAAGGGCCACTCAGATGCCAGGCTCGCCCTACCACTGAGTTACGTCTCTAGTCATCAGGGCGTTCCTTATTATGTGTAATCAGTCCTTCAAATATCATTAACAACACACGTCTAATATTATCGGTATTTAAGAAAACAAATGGGTTGGACTTCTGCTGGCTTTCTTTGCTGAAGAGATGCTCATAACTTTAAGTTCTACTGTGTTTTATGTCATTAAAAACAATATCGTTTAACTTTCTAAGTCAAGGATCTTATTTTTTTGTACTGGGGTTGGAAACTAGGACATTCTACCTCTGAGCCATACCCCCAGCCCTATTTTTTATTCTTTATTTTGAAACAGGGTCTCACTGAGTTGTAGAAGGCCTCATTGAGTAGCTGAGGCTGAGGCTGCCTGCGAATCATGGTCCTCCTGTCTCAGCCTCCCGAATGCTGGGATTGCAAGTGTGCGCCACAACGCCCGGCTGGCCAAGGATCATTTGCAGTGGACTTTAAAATTCTTGTATACTAATATATAGGCTCATATTTCTCTGAGAATATTTTATGGCTAAGAGACTTTATTCCGAGTGTGGTGGTGGGATAGGTGGTAAAGCCAGTCAATTGTTCTAATGCCAGAATGCGGGGCTATTTTTACACTAATGATGAATGTGTGCTGATTTAGTAAATGTTTGCTGAGAATGAAGTGCGTGCCAAGAATTGCACATATTTGAGCTAATGAATAAATTGTTGCCTGGTGAAAGTCTTTAGAGGCAAATAATGCTGGGAAGCCATCGGACACGAGAGGGACTTCAGACAATGGAGGGGACACCGCAGTGGAGCGGGGGAGGAGGTGTAGGGGAAGGGGGAGGGGGAGGGTGGCCTAGGGGAAGGGGAGGGGGAGGGTGCCTAGGGGGAGGGGGAGGGGGAAGTCGCTTAGGGGAAGGGGGAAGGGAAGTCGCCTAGGGGAAGGGGGAGGGGGGCCTAGAGGAAGGGGGTGGGTTAAGTTGCCTAGGGGAAGGGGGAGGGGAGGGTGGCCTAGGGGAAGGGGGAGGGGGAGGTAGCCTAGGGGAAGGGGGAGGGTGGCCTAGGGGAAGGGGGAGGTGGCCTAGGGGGAGGGGGAGGGTGGCCTAGGGGAAAGGGGAGGGGGAGGTGGCCTAGGGGAAGGGGGAGGGGGAGGGTGGCCTAGGGGAAAGGGGAGGGGGAGGTGGCCTAGGGGAAGGAGGAGGGGGAGGGCGGCCTAGGAGAAGGGGAGGGGGAGGTGGCCTAGGGGAAGGGGGAGGGGGGTGGCCTAGGGGAAAGGGGAGGGGGAGGTGGCCTAGGGGAAGGGGGAGGGGGAGGGTGGCCTAGGGGAAAGGGGAGGGGGAGGTGGCCTAGGGGAAGGAGGAGGGGGAGGGTGGCCTAGGAGAAGGGGGAGGGGGAGGTGGCCTAGGGGAAGGGGGAGGGGGAGGGCGGCCTAGGGGAAGGAGGAGGGGGAGGGCGGCCTAGGAGAAGGGGAGGGGAAGGTGGCCTAGGGGAAGGAGGAGGGGTTGGTGGTCTAGGAGAAGGGGAGGGGGAGGGTGGCCTAGGGGAAGGGGGAGGGGGAGGGTGGCCTAGGGGAAGGGGGAGGGCGGCCTAGGAGAAGGGGAGGGGGAGGTGGCCTAGGGGAAGGGGATGGGGAGGGTGGCCTAGGGGAAGGGGTAGGGGGAGGTGGCCTAGGAGAAGGGGATGGGGAGGGTGGCCTAGGGGAAGGGGGAGGGGGAGGGTGGCCTAGGGGAAGGGGGAGGGCGGCCTAGGAGAAGGGGAGGGGGAGGTGGCCTAGGGGAAGGGGAGAGGGAGGGTGGCCTAGGGGAAGGGGGAGGGGGAGGTGGCCTAGGGGAAGGGGAGGAGGAGGGTGGCCTTGGGGAGGAGGAGGGGGAGGGTGGCCTAGGGGAAGGGGAGGGGGAGGGTGGCCTAGGGGAGGGGGGAGGGGGAGGTGGTCTAGGGGAGGGGGGAGGGGGAGTGGCCTAGGGGAGGGGGAGGGGGAGGGCGGCCTAGGAAGGAGGAGGGGGAGGGCGGCCTAGGAGAAGGGGAGGGGGAGGTGGCCTAGGGGAAGGGGGAGGGGGAGGTGGTCTAGGAGAAGGGGAGGGGGAGGGCGGCCTAGGAGAAGGGGAGGGGGAGGGTAGCCTAGGGGAAGGGGGAGGGGGAGTGGCCTAGGGGAGGGGGAGGGGGAGGGCGGCCTAGGGGAAGGGGGAGGGGGAGGGTGGCCTAGGGGAAGGGGGAGGGTGGCCTAGGGGAAGGGAGCCAGGGAAGCCCTCCAAGTGTTGTGTGCATGTACACCACTATCCCTTCGAACTGCATTATGATGTGAGACTATAATGCACCAGGAAAAGTATAGACATAAAATGAAAAAGCAAATGGTTTATATTGGCATAATAGGCCAGGTGTGGTGGCAGACACCTGCAATCCAGTACTGGGGAGGCTGAGACAGGAAGCTTGCAGGTTCAAGACCAGCTTAGCAAGATCTTCAGCAACTGGGCAAGACCCTGTTTCAAAATAAAAAACATAGGCCTGAATGTATAGCGCAGAGGTAGAATGCCTCTGGATTAAATCCCCAGTACCACAAAACAAACAAACAGAATAGGACGATAACCATCAGGACATGACTGCTTCTGAAATATTAACATATCTTGTAGTATGCAATGGTTTAAGTTTTCTCTTAAAATTTTGTTCACTTGTATTAAATGTTCATGAACTACTTTTTTTCTTTTTTTTTCTTTTTTCTTTCTTTTTTTTTTTTTTGGTGGTACTGGGGTTCCTGGAAACTCTTCTACCTCCGGGCTACACTCCCAGACCTATTTTATATATATTTTTTGAAAACAGGGTCTCTTAAGCCAGCGCGGCTGGCTTCGAACCTGCGCGATCCTCCTGTCTCTGCCTCGCAAGCGCGGGGATTACAAGCGTGCGCCACCACGCCCGGCAATGAACTACTTTTTTAATAGATCAAATAAAGGGACACTTAGGCCAGATCTTTATTACAATTGTCATAACTTCTGAATTATTAAACCACAGGGAGCCATTGTTTTGGACTATGTTTCTGTACCAGCACCCAAGAAACCAGACTAAAAATCAAAATAGAGTCACTCACATTAAAGTTTCCAGTCACCAAGCTGGTGATCTGACCTGAGAAGCCAGAAGTAGAGAGATAATAGCCAAATTTTCCATACTGGCTGGCTTTGTTTTCCCATACAAGGATGGAACCCAGGGGCATTCTACCTCTAAGCTACACCCTCAGTCATTTTTATTTTTTCATTTTGTAACAGGGTCTCACTCAGTTGCTGAGATTGTCCTTAAACCATGAACCTGTGATGCTCCTGTCGCACCCTCCCAAGTCCTGCGGTTACAGGCTACCACCCCTTTTTCAGTATAAATGATAATGAAACTCCCGCACCTTATCCTTACACAACAAGGGTATCTTGAAGTCACCCGATGGTGACCAGTAATTTACTTTTCTGTTGTTCTGTCCTCCAGGCTCAACCTTACAAGAAAGTAACTTTGAAATGGCCAATTCATCTTTTTTTGTTGTTGTTGTTTGTTTCTACTTTTCTTAGCCCTTCTTTACCTATAAAAAATCTCTTATAATAGGCCGGGCATGGTGGCGCATGCTTGTAATCCCTGCGCTTGGGAGGCAGAGACAGGAGGATGGCGTAGGTTCGAAGCCAGCCGTGCGCGCTGGCTTAGGAGACCCTGTTTCCAAAAATAAAATAGGTCTGGGAGTGTAGCTCGGAGATAGATGGGCTTCCAGGAACCCCAGCACCACCAAAACAAACAAACAAACAAATCTCTTATACTTTGTTCATTGTAACACTTATTATTATTATTATTATTTTGGTGGTACTGGGGTTCCCAGAAGCCCTTCTACCTCTGGGCTACACTCCCAGACCTATTTTATATTTTTATTTGGAAACAGGGTCTCTTAGACCAGCGCAGCTGGCTTCGAACCTGCACAATCCTCCTGTCTCCGCCTCCCAAGCGCGGGGATTACAAGCATGAGCCACCATGCCCGGCACACTTATTCTATTTTATGGCATGAAATATTAATTCTACCATAGAAAATAAAGCCAATTAATATTTTTAAGTTGCTATAACATTTTTTTTTTTTTTGCAGTACTGGGGATGGAACCCAGGGGCATTCTACCTCCGAACTACACCCCCAGCCCTATTTTTTCTTCTTTATTTTGAAACAGGGTCTCACTGAGTTGCAAAGGGCCTCACTAAGTAGCTGAGGCTGTCCACGAACCGCGGTCTTCCTGTCTTAGCCTCCCAGGAGTATGATGTATTGAGCCCAGTGCCCCTGGAGGAGTGAGAGGGAGGAAGAATGGGTCAGCTCATGAAGGGCCTTGATTGCTGTTGGGGTTGGACATTATTCAGAAGGTGAGGGTGTTAAAGGGTGATAATCTCTCCTAGAAATAAATATGGTGGCGATCTCTTATCCTCAGTCCTTGTTTCCCAAGGGAAAGATTTCAAATGGAAAGCACAGATAAGGGAATGTAAGAGGTTTATTTAGGGAAGTGGGGGTAGCGTTTAAGAGAAATCCACAAACAAAGGGGTACAGTCCAAAGAGAGGGTCCAATATAGTCTGCTTTTAGAACACTTCCCCCTCGTGTATGAGCACTTGGGGGAGGGAAGCTCTCACTTTCCACACCACAGCTTAGTGCACCTGTGCTGATTCCACCACGTTGGAATCTTTCCCAGGTACTTCTGTGAGACCCTGGGTGAGGGGCGGTGTTTAAAATGGCCATTGCAGCTGGTGGTATATCTCTTTATCCTCATCTCTGCTCAAATCTAACTACCTACCTAATAAGGGAAAGAGATTGAGAGGTGTTGAGGAGGGGCCAGGAGTGGAGGATGTGAGGAGTGGTCGGGTATTACCCAAACCTCTGGTGGTCCTGGGGATCTCAGCATCTCTGTGGTGAGTCATTTTGAAGATCCGTCTCATGAGCTAGGGACTTTGGTGGCTCCATTATCCCTGCCTCTCACATTCACAGGGCAGTCTCGAGACTGACTCTGTCCCCGAGTGTTCATCTGCAGGCAGAGCGCCATGAGCTTACTGTGTCCACATGGCCTGGGCTTGACCTTTTGTTAGCTCACCCACAACTGTTTGTTCTGATAAAGTGCATTCCAGTGAGCACATAAGTCACTAATTACAGCACTCGCCAGTGGTAATGCAATAACCATGGTTATATAATTAAAAACACCAAACAAGCCCCATCTTCTGAACTCAGGGAGGTAATATGACACACAGGACAAAGTCATACCATTCAGAGAGCAGGAAAACAATTGTAGCCAAGGCTGGATATAAGACACAAATCCTTCCTTTTTTTTTTTTTTTTTTTTTTTGTCTTCCCAAGGCTCTTGTAGGGGCTATTTGGCTAAAGGATACTTCTTTGGAAAAATAATTCTTTAAGAATAGCACAAGTCATCTAAGAAAACATTCTTCACTGAAAAAACACAAGTAATCAAAAGTAAAAAGAAAGAAGTAACAGTCCCCACCTTTTTCTCCTGGTCCCAATCCCAGTCCAGACTTCAGAGAAAACCATTTGATGGCAATAGGCTTTCAGATATTTCTTTCTGTGTCTGTCTAACATTTACATATAGACATATACATATAGACACATATGTGGGCAGTTGTATAAATCAGAAAATATTGTGTTTATTATTTTATAACTTGCTTTTTCCATTAAACAATGTATTTTGGATGTATTCCGGGTCAGTTTGTATAGGTTGAGCTCAGATAATTTACTATTTATTATTTTACACTATGGTGGGATTTTTTAAAGATATTTCCAGTTTTTCGTGGTAATAAAGAAATCTGGAGTAAATGCCATTATCCATTCATCTTTGTGAATTTATTCACTTTCAATATTTGGTCAAGTAATCAAGACTCTGGGATCGACCCAGTGCTTCCCTTTGGCTGTTGAGTGGGGAGCCGTGGCTCCTGCATTTAAACCTGGTGCTCCCCAGGATTTCTGCTTCACAAGGCTGGGGGTGTCCGCCTCTGTGAGTGATGTGGTCACAGCAGACAAATGCCAGAAGTGTTTGCTTCACTGAAGGCTGCTCCAAAGGGAAATGAATGAATTCTGTGACGTATCATGAAGTCCTATGTGCCCAAAGAAAAGGTGTCTGGATAATATAGGAAGGACTCAAATATCAACCAAATGTTGAATTAGAACAACCTCAAACTCCCTCTGAACTCTAAGAATGGTGATAGGAAGATGGAAATTCATACTGTTTTCAGGGAAAGAAAAGGTATTGAATCCCAAGCTATTGATTGGAAGCTGCCCCCACTTAGTTTCAGCTGGAACAACCATGGCTTTAAAATATTCTAAAAATCAGTTGCCAAACCTTAAACATCTAAAAAGAAAAAAGTATCAATATCCATCTCCTTTAAAAAAATAAAAAATATGACTGTATGGGTTGTGCAGGTTTCTTTGTGGGAACACAGAGCCATTCCTCTATGTTCAATTTATCAACAGAATGGTTGGTAGGCACTCTGTCTGCTTTACTTTGTCAGTCTACTCTGAACACATCTGCGGTTGGATGCCTAGTGTGGGTCCAAAGCTTAAAGGAGCTGAAGGATCTCTTGGGAGCTGGAAGAAAACGTGTCTGTAATGTGGTCAGCCCTGTAACAGGTGCAGCGCCCATCAGATCACCTACAGGGGAGGGCAGGAGGGCTCTGTGAGCACGTGCGCTCCAAGAGGATGACACTTTCCTTTCTCAGAAAGGGGAGAAAACATGTCTATAAAGGATTCAGTCATGGAGCGGTACACTTCTGCAAGAGAGCAGAGCATCTACATTAAGGACGAGAGCATCCACATTAAGGACTTCCTATAGCCAAGTGCTAGGCCTATTATTTCACCTAACACATCAGTGGATGCTAGGATCTTAGCAGCAAAATAGAACACCAAGAATGTAGCCTCTCATGTGTCATCAGACACGGAGTAGTCTCTTAACTGTTACACTTGCTCCCAGTCTGGTTGGAAATCTGTGACCATCACCGATAATGAGCTGGTACAAATAGTTATACTTGTTGTGAACACCTTGCTTGGCACAGTTTGCACACTATATTCAACCATAGATACAATCTCACGTCCACATATACATACATATGTAGGCTTCGAAGATGGCCAGGCAAGCCCACAATCAGAGGAAATAGAGCGTCCTGTGGGTAATGTGCTCCTGGCCCTTTGTTACAGGCTCAGGGTCCTGCATTCTTGGCTTATTGTGCTTAGCTGGTAAAGAAGAGGGGAAGGGCCATACTTGTGTCTGCTACCACACAGAACCAAGTACACAGAGGTTGTAAGTAGCTTTCCATTAAATTTAGTTCGATGAGCTGAGCATGGTGGTGCACGCTTGTAATCCCAGCATTCGGAGGCTGAGACAGGAGGATCATGGTTTGTGGACAGCCTCAGCTACTTAGTGAGGCCCTTTGCAACTGTTTCAAAATAAAAAATAAAAAATAGGGCCGGGGGTGTAGCTCAGAGGCAGAATGCCCTTGGGTTCCATCCCCAGTATCACACACACACAAAATTAGTTCAATGAAAATTAGTATCATTTATTTGATTGACTAACATATCAAGTCTCATTTACCAAAGAAGTTTCCAGTGGGCCCCAAGTCTAAGTCTGAAGGGCCTGACACCACACTGAGTCCCTCTTCCACCAGTCTTCACTGGGGAGGACTCCCTCTTCCACCAGTCTTCACTGGGGAGGACTCCTTCGTAGTGCTGGGTCTGAGCAGGGGAGGAGGCTCTCACACCCTGAAATGTGACGCAGAGGCACACACACCCCACTTGAGATAGCATTTCCTTGTTCTTCCTGACTATTTAAGTTTCTAGGTCACCCTTAATTTGTGGTCCCAGATCAAAGAGGACTCAGGGATCCCTGCAGAGGATATCTGGAATCACTCTATGGTTCTTACAGTTCTTTTTTGGTTACACTATATAGTATTACAAAACATGCATGTTTGTATATACACACAAACACATACACATTAACTCAATGGGGCCACATCTGATTTGAACAAATTTTGATTACTAGGATAAATTTTGTGTATTTTAAGAACAAACTGGGATACACAAGTGTACATTTTTCTTCTCAAATCAGAACTTTCTTTGCTATGTCTTATTTCTCCAATTTGACAAGTTGAGTTAGGATATTTTTATTGCTTTTTGTTAGATATAAACTTATACAGATGTTGTAGATATCAATATGCTCACTATTTCTCCTTAAGGGAATATTGGAAATATTCTTAATTTCATTGAAATCCAGTTTATATATTCTCAATGGACTATGCATTCGGTATTGTATCAAAAATGTGTTTGCCTGACCTAATGATTTTCTCTTATGCTTTCTTCTAGACCTGTATTGTTTTAGTTCTGTGATACATTTTGAGAAGCGTTTTGTAAGTTATTGCTATAATAATGACATATAACAACTGGCCAAATGTCTTTTCCCCCGTATCACATGAACATTCAATTTTCCCAGCACCATCGATTATAAAGATTAATCTGTCTTTACAGAATCGTCTCTTACTCTTGTTGACGTGTGTGGTCTTTTTTTTGACAGTCTCTTCTTTTTATTGATGTGTCTGTTATCCTTGCCTCAGTAGCACACACTCACTTTTTATTTTTCAAAGTTGTCTTGGTAATTTTAGGTCCTTTGCATAAGCTTTTAATTTATTAAGACAACCATATTAGAGATTTGATTACTATTGTACTCAAACTATAGATCACTTTGGGGCAGGATGTTGTCATAAGAATGTTGAGTCTTCCAACCAAAGTGTAGTCTATCTCAGCCGGGCGTGGTGGCGCACGCTTGTCATCCCCGCGCTTGGGAGGCAGAGACAGGAGGATCGCGCAGGTTCGAAGCCAGCCGCGCTGGCTTAGGAGACCCTGTTTCCAAAAATAAAATAGGTCTGGGAGTGTAGCCCGGAGGTAGAAGGGCTTCCAGGAACCCCAGTACCACCAAAAAAAAAAAAAAAAAAAAAGTGTAGTCTATCTCTCCACTTAGATTTTGAATTTCTCTCAGCAGTGCTTTGCAACGTTTATTATATAGATATTACCTAGTTTATTTCAGATTTATCTTTCAGATTGATGTTTCATATGTTTGGATGCTACTATAAATAGTAGTTTATGCATTTTAAGTTTATCACTGTTCAAATATGTAGAAATGCAATCATTTGTTTCAGTAACGTCTCGGTGGATTTCACAATACTTTCTACATAGACAGTCATGCATCTATGTGGAAGGAGTTTTGCTTCTTTTGTTCCAATATGGATGTCTTTTTTTCTTGTCACACTGGAAACTCTAGTAAATGTTGAACAGAAGTGGGGAGGGCAGACATCTGCCATGGAATAGGATGTAAGCTGTAGACTTCTCATAGATAAATTCTGTCAAGATGAATGTTCATGGTTTGGATATAGAATGCCCCCAGACCTTATATCATAGATAAGGCATCCATGTTGGAGGCAGGGCCTTTTTGCTGAGGAGGGGGTCCCTGGGGCTATGACTGGAGGAGGTTGAAATTTTTTTTGTTTGTTTTGTAGTACTGAGGGTAGAACCCAGGGACTTTTTTTTTATTTTTTTATTTTTTTTACCTCCAGGCTATACTCCCAGACCTAGTTTATCCTTTATTTGGAAACAGGATCTCACTTATTTGCTGAGAGCCTCACTAAGTATCTGAGGCTGGCTTCGAACCTGTGTGATCCTCCTGTCTCAGCCTCCCAAACGCTGGGATTACAAGCATGAGCCACCACACCCGGCTGGAGGTAGAAATTATATATGTCTTTTCCTCTTTGTCTCCCTCTGCTTCCAGTCTTCAAGACGTGAGAACAGTGTCCTCCTGTTTCCTGCCACCATGCCCTGAGCTCTGCAGATACGACTCCTTCTAACATGGACCTCTGAAATCTCCAGAACTGTGAGCAAATAAATCTTCCTTTCTCTAAGTTGTGGTTGTCAGGTATTTTAGGTCACAGCCATGAAACTGCTGCCTGAAACAAGGAAGTTTCTTTTCTCATTTGCTAGAGTTTTCATCAGGAACTGATGTTGTTTATATTTTTTACTGCATCTATTGAGATGGTCATGTGGGTTTTCATTTCTAGTTTATTACTATGGTGAATAATGTTGATTATTAAACCAACATTGCATTCCTGAAATATATCTTATGTGGTCATTTTGTGTACTGTTGGGTTATATTTGTGAACATTTATTAAGAACTTTTGCGTGTCTGTTTGTGAGGGACCTGGATCTGGATTTTTTTTTTCTTTATAATGTTTTTGTCTTGCTTTTGTATCTGGATAATGATGCCCTCACACAACAACTTGGTTTAATCTTCTGGTAGAGCTTGCATATGATTGACATTATTGTTTTCTCAAATGCTGAGTGGAATTCACTAGTGAAGCCATCAAGGTTTGAAGTTCTTTGTGGGAAATTTTTTGTGTTTTACATTTTTCAGTGCTGGGCATCAAACCTAGGACCTTGCACATGTAAGGCAAG
Source organism: Muscardinus avellanarius (assembly GCF_963383645.1). Lineage (NCBI taxonomy): Eukaryota > Metazoa > Chordata > Mammalia > Rodentia > Gliridae > Muscardinus > Muscardinus avellanarius. The sequence goes on from NC_137793.1 coordinate 113,955,224, forward strand.
TGTAGTGTCACTGGGCCATACCTAAGCTTTCCTTCAGGAGATTGGTTCTTTGTCTCTAAGTTGTTATATTGGCATAAACTTGTCTTTATTTATTTATAGTTAAGTCCTTCAGTTATTGTAGAAAAGACTTGGGTTGACAGACTCTAATGGACAAGATAAATCACCCCCTTACAAAGCTTACTGGGCTTTGTTGAGCCCCAAATCTCTGTATATAGCTATTCAACTTCCCCTCTTCTTTCTTGTCTACCTCACACCTCCCTGAATTCAACTCAGCACCTGAAAATTCTTTTTATAGAACAGCTTCTCATCAGCAGCAGAGACTAGATGTCTTCCATTTTATTTGTACTTTGATTTAATGACCCAGGACTCATTTTTACATCCACAGGAAGGAAAGGCGGGGCTTTGTGGTGATTATGTGTGAGGGGATGGGTGTTGTATTCTGTGATTAAAATCTCCGGCTGCTTTGGTCATTAGTAAAATGTGAGCCAGGCAGCTGGAAGGAGCACTGGCAACGGGAGCATCTTAAGCAATTGGTAAAAAGGATGGGGCCGCTGAGCCTCCCTCACTGCTCTTGTCCTGGTTGGCCTCACTGTCCGGCTCCACTGGGTAAAGATGGCATCTCTGGCCCCCTCCCACTTCCCTGGTCCCATAAGTCGAAACTGGTATGGACTGCAGGGACCGAAGTACACCTCTAGGGCCAGCCGGGGGTCCGTCAGGAAGAGCCAGGGGATGTTGGGCTTGGCCCCTGTGAAGGAGCCCAGCTCGTCCATGTATGTGATGTAAGCTGTCTGCAGAGTGTGGCTCTGGCCAAACCTAAAGGGGGGGAGGGGGAAAAAGAACATATCGGAAGGGAAGCCACAGTGGCAAACAGAAATTCATTTCTAGCATTGTCTGTCTCCGAAAAAATAACATTCTGTTCAGTGCTTCCAGTTCTAACCTCTTACCTTGATCTTTTATGTTTCTACAAAGTTAAACTCACTGTTTATTCTTTGGCTGCGTGAGTTTTTCCTCTTCTTCTTCCTCATCTCTAGTTTGGTATAATTCTGGGATTTTACCTCTGACCTTGTGGCTTGGAGTGAACTGACTCTCTGGTTCAAGGTGACTGAGTAACCTACTTTATACTTTTCTTTGAGGTGCTAGGGACTGAACCCAGGGTCTTGTGCATGCCACACAAGTGCTGTGCCACTGAGATGTAGCCAAATTAGTTTATTCCTTAACATACGATTATTCTTAGAATCTGCCCTAATTTTGAGCTTTAGGGGAGCCATCGAGTCATTTCTCGACTTCAGCACTATAGTCATTTGAGCTGGGCATTTCTGTGGTTTGGTGGACTGTCTAACTGCATGGTCAACAGTGCTGTTCTAGCATTATATAAAAGTGTGATGACTCTTTACTCATCTAACAGTTCTTAGTTGTAGAAAGTATTTTAAAAATGTGATCTCTTTGGGAGGCTGAGACAGGAGGATAATGGTTCACAGACAGCCTCAGCTACTTAGTGAGGCCCTTTTCAACTCAGTGAGACCTGGTTTCAAAATAAAGGATAAAAAATAGGGCAGGGGGTGTAGCTCGGAGGTCAAATGCCCCTGGGTTCCATCCCCAGATCTGCAAAAAAAAAAAAAAAATGTGATCTCTGACTAGGACAAATATTATAGAGCATAATAATGTTTTTCACGTAGAGGCAGGTTGGGGACCATTAGCAGGTCCGGTTGCGTACCACTTGAGTTTCTTTCCCATCTTCTCGCTGGTGTCATGCATCATTTCCTTTGTGGTTGGTAGGGCACATGACTCTGATAAGGAAGTGAAGAGAAATGTTAAGAAAGGCAAAGAAATCAGAAACATAGAGCCATACATGATGGAATTAATTTAGTATTTATGAAAAAAATGATGTAGGAAGCCAGGTGTGGTGGCATATGCCTGTAATCCCAGTACTTGGAAGGCTCAAACAGGAGGATCACAGGTTCAAGACCGGTTCGAGCAATTTAGCAAAGCTTTCAACAATTTAGTAAGACTCTGTTTCAAAATAAAAAATAGGGCTGGGATACAGCTCAGAGCTGGAATGTCTCTGGGTTTCATCCCCACCAACACACACATGCACACACACACTCACACACACACACACACACTCACACACACACACACGCACTCACACACAGTCAGTCACTGTGATTTAGGCACTTTTGATCATAATCCAGGTCCTGCGGGGCTTCACTGTCTTATCAGTAGATATCCATTTTGTTTAAACTATTTAATAAGGGACACCAGCAGTGGAGATTGCTCTTTTGTGTAGGTTATTCACAGGTGAGATGGCTGACAGTTGTCAGTCAGAAAAAGTCTCCAATGATGTAGTGAAATTTTACAAAACTCTACAACTTAACGCACGTCCCCGTGTGCATCCTCCTCGCCGCGGGCTCACACTAAAACACCTCGCGTCCTCTCACCTTCTTGCTTAGTGGTCGCCACCCCAGAAGGAGCTGGCTTACCAGGCCATTCCTTGAGGGAAGTCTTAAGAAGAGGAGGCAGACGGGGATTTGGAGAAAGGAGTACGCTGCTGTGCTCGCGAGTATACCTGAGGCACACTGTGGGCTAGGCCCTCTCTAACGTTACAGAGGTGCGAGGTGGATGGTTTGACGCTACAAACATCTCTGCCATCACAGTCTTACTGCGGCCGGCGTTGCCATTCCCAGAGAAGGTGCGTCTACTTCTCCGGTCTTTGTATCTGCGAATTGTCATTCTGCTAACGATAACAAAGGCAGTTTCTTACCAGCCCTGCCTCTGCTTTCCAGTCCCTTACGCCAACGTTTCCCATCCCTCACACAGTCTGTGCATTCTATCTCTTTGCCTTTCCGTATGCTCGTCCATGCAATATCTCACTGCCCAACTTCCCCCACCAGAAGACCCCAAACTCCCCCCATTGTGGCTCCCCACCCGCACCCCCATTTTAAGCTCGTAAAGTCGAGGAGCATGTCTGGCTCCCTTTGAGTCTCTGGAATAATGCTTGGCATACAGTAAGTGCTCAGTAAATTCCTGTTGACTAAGCAAACACCAGACAGAATGGCCACCTACTTGTAAACACTTTAGCAGCCCAGCAGGCCTACAGGTCAACCGTGGGGATGGCGGCCCCGAGGAACCGGACCAGGCCGATCACAGCCAAGCTGGGCTTCTCTAGCTGGGGCGGGAAGATGCCGTTAAACAGGTGACCTCGTGGTTTGTGCTTTTGATGATGGAGTCATCCAGGAAGGGGTAGGCGTAGCCATAGCCTGTCGCGAAGATGGCACAGTCAGCCTCGATAATGGTCCCATCCTCGAACACAGCTGAGGTCTCCATGAACTTCTTCACGCTGGGCTTGATGGACACCGTGCCGCACAGGATGCGGGCCGGAAGCTCGTCGTTGAACGCGGACTCCTTCCTCAGGGAACCGTGCAGAAGCAAGAGGCAAACACCTTTGCCATAAAATGCCTCATTCCAAGAAATCCCTACAACATCCCACAGAATGGTGACCAGACTTGGCCAGTGAAACATCAGCATGGAGGCCACTGAGGTCTCTTCTCTTGTGGCAATTCCTTTTGTCACTGACAGTTCCCAAGAATGTCTGTTGCAGCTCCCTCTTTTATCCCGTGGGTCTTGAAAATTCTCTCGTGTGTATTTCTACTTTTTGAAGATGCATGAAGAAGATGAGGATAAAACCAATTCTAGACACAATACAGTGGACGAGAGCATAGACCGGCGCGGGCTGCCCGATCTGCAGCGGCCCCACCTCTTACTGGCTGTGACTGCTCTTTGTTTTTTTTTCTGTGCACTTTGGGGACAGTGACGGAATCGTCCTTATGGGAATCATGGGATAAACACACAGTAGAATTCTACTCAACCCAAAAGAAGAACAAAGTTATGTTTTTGCAGGGAAACGGATGGAATTAGAGAGTGCTGGTGCTAAGTGAGATCAGCCAGTCACAAAGCAATGAATGTCTTCCCTCATATGTGGACGTGGGGGAGAAACTGGAATGCAAAAGGGACTCTAGACGGAGGAGAAGACACCCCAGGGGAGCGGCGGAGGGGTCCAGGGGAGGGAGGTGGTGGAGGAGGGGACCTGATGAAGGAAACATTTTAACCGACACCACGCACATAAACAAAACCAGCAATGCGAGTATCGTTATAATATTTCGATTTCATTTCCTCTGGGGAGATGCCCAGGAGGGCTATCGCTGGGGCAGATGGGAGTATGTTTTCTCTTATATGTGGAAGCTAGAAAGACGTTTGGAAATCAGGCAACATCAACTAGATGAACAGAGACTCCAGGGGAGTGGCAGAGGGGTATTAGGGAGAGGAACAAAGTCATAAAGAACGCAACACTTGAAGTAATGCTATGAATGTGTGCACAATTGCCAATTCCCATCTCAAGGACATGTGTAGAGAGGGGAGGAAGGGAGGGGCCTGGCCAGGTGGGAGGGCACCAAGAGCTGTGACATGTAGTTTTCTGACACTCTACCCCAATATGATGTAAAATTCCAATGCCCCAGTTTAAAAAAAAAAACAAATAAAATAAAAGTTTTAAAAATAAGTGAGATCAAATTAAAAAAAATAAGCGAACTCAGCACAACTTTAGGGTCTTACATGGGGAAGGCCTCGAGGATCTGCGGCGGGGCGTCTTATTGCCATGTTTGATTTTTCCCATCGGCTGAGGTCGCAAAATGAAATATAATGATGTTGACACTGAGCTCGCTTGCCCAAATTCCAGGAATAATATTTTTCATGACAGCATATTTCATGTTGACTTATATTTCCTTCAGAGATGCTGGAATTTCCTTTGAGTATCTCATAGCCAAAGAAGCTCTGGAAATTCTGAAGTTCACCTCTATTTCCACGCCATTTCCTACCCGTCTAACTCTGCAACCTCTTCTTTTGCCTTCTTAGGTGGCAAAAAATAGGTCAGGCCTGTTTTTCTCTCCTGATTCTTCTCTTCTTCTGCCCTCCCACTCCCACTAAGGGAAGAGTGAAAGATGTCATGGCAATTTAGGAATACTGGAACTTTTTGGGAGAGAAGTTCTTAGAATAAATGGATTTCCAAAGTTATATTTTAATTGTCTAAATGAGGAAGCCAAAATATAACTTGTTGTTCCTTTTCTAAGATTAAACATCTTAGCCAGCTCAAGTGTTAGGACCTATTAAACTAATATAATTTTTTTGTGGTACTGGAGATGGAACTCAAAGGCATTCTACCTCCGAGCTAACCCCCAGCCCTATCGTTTATTGCTTATTTTGAAACAGGGTCTTACTGAGTTGCAAAGGGCCTCACTCCCAAATGCTGGGATTCCAAGCGTGTGCCACCATGCCTGGCTTATAATTTTAAATGTGTAAAATCTCCTTCAGTTTTTTCCTTGGGGATATGGCTGCGAGCCAGTTAGAGAAGCACTTTGGAATGAGGGTTGGATCCTCAGCCCAGCACTCGCTATTCTGATTTACAGTTCCTCTGTACTTTTCTTAATTATTTATTCTAAACACAGTGAGACTTTTTGGCTTGCCTGGGATTGACAGTAAAATTTCTTAGTGAATCCATTCTTTTCTTACCCACTTAAGTATTCTTTTTTTTTTAAATTGACATACTGATTCTTCTAATCAGAATGCCTCCCTAATCAGTGAAAATTGGGCTATTGCCAAAAGAAGTAAATACATGAATCTTTCTAATTTTACCGCCATATCAATTCTGTGAATCTCCATTGCTTTACATGTTCTGTGTCTCCTGACTGCCCTTTGCAAAAATGTGAAGACTTGAGGGGCGGAGGACATGGCCACTTCTGTTTTAAGAGTTCCTTCTTGCTGAGACATATTGATTGCATTGCTAAATGTTGCTTAGAAGCTTCATAGTTTCCAAGCTCACCGATCTATTTTTTATCTTACTGAATGGTACAACAGTCTTGAGAAGCAGATATTATTGGGATTCCCATTCACCTGTAAGCATGGAGAAGATATTGTTCAGGATATCCTGAAGTAAAATAACATGAGTCTGTTCAGCCCAGTAAGTTGTCATTATTCTAAACGAGCCCTTCATATCAGGAAGACGTGTGTGCCCGTCCATTTCTATCTTGGATTCTCCCGTACATCTTTTTCCACTAATTTCAATAAGTTCTGCACACCCTATGTGTGATCTTTGGGTATATCATGTTGCCTGCAGTTCTTAATTTCATCCTACCAATTTCCATGAAACCACTACAGTCAGATATGGAGAGAAATAATTCACTTGAATTAGCACCCTATTTTTCACGTGAGGATATGCACATTATTTATAGTACCGGTTTAAAGGCATCCGGCCATAGTTCTCGTGCTTAAACCACGTGTTCATCTTCTTCACGTATAACCAGTCTGAGACGAAGGAAGGAAGGAAATTGCGAAGAAAGCTTGCAAAGCGGGTGACATACACCACGTCCCAAGGATAGCCATCGTCCCAAACCCAACTCATGAGCCACTTCTGGTGATGACCTGGTGGGAAGAGCAACAAGACGTCAGTGTCGCCTTGTAAGGAATAAGCTAACATGACACCATTCCCCGGACACGTCTGGGTGTTTCTCTCAATGTTCCATAGAAGCACTTTCCAAGAGGTGGGTCTCGATGCAAAGTCCATAAGTGAAATTGGGTGGAGGCGGGACTTCCCTCTTTCTACCCCAGAGGGCTGATGTGTAGTTGTTGAAAAAATGAGGATCATCCCCTTGGAACCAGAAGGCTCCATATTTCACCATGATAGGCTTGATCTTCATGTGCCCATAGACTAAGATGGTAGGGTAGTAGAGACCAGCCAACACAGTGATTCTGGGGCTCAGTGACGCTGGTCTCTGGGGCTGGAAATGGATGGGTGGAATGGGGAAAATGTAGCTGAATCTCTAGCTAAGTAGGTTGAGGAGATATAGCACAGATTCAGTTCTGTTTTCTGTCCCCAGTTTCTCCATTTTCTCATCCTTCCTGCACACATACCCCAGGACTTCTGGGCATCCAGACATGGCCGCTGCCTCAGCTCCAAGGCGAGCTTGGCTTTCGGATTATTTTGCCATTGTTGAGATTGTTCAGAGAATCTTTAATTTAGAAAACTTTGGGTTTTCTTTACATCTATTTAAAATTTTATTGAGGCTGAACATGTTGCCCCATACCTGTAATCCCAGTACTTGGAAGGTTGAAAAAGGAAGATCACAGGTTCAAGGCTAGCCTCAGCAACTTAACAAGACCCTGTCTCAAATAAAAGATAAAATTTAGCTGAGAGCGTAGCACAGAGGTTGGATGCCTTGGGTTTCTTCCTCAGCACCACACACACCCACAAAATTACAGAGTATCTGTTTCCTTAAAAATGTGTTGGGTTTCTCGAGGGTCCAGTGATCTTGAAGAGCTCACCTGCAAGCTCTCGGGGAGCCTCCTGTGGCTTCACCCAGGGCGTTAGGTTCTCCTCTCATGGTGTGGAAAACTCCTTACTTCTCTTTGTGAAGGTTCCCGTGCCTCTCACCCCATCTCCTCCCACTGACTGCTCCTTGAAGTCAGGAGCTAGGCTAATCCATGTCTGTGCTTTTTCTAAATATACTTTTACTGGCGCATTGTAATTATATATCCTAATTGGGGAGGTTCAGAGTGATGAAACAGGCATCTACACAGCACTTATGGGCCTGGGATTTGTTAAACATTTTTGTGTGTGTGGTGTTGGGATGGAACCCAGAGGCTTTCTACCTCCGGGCTATACTCCCAGACCTATTGTTTTTTTTTATATTTCTTTTATTTGGAAACAGGGTCTCACTAGGTTGCTGAGAGCCTCACTAAGTAGCTGAGGCTGGCTTTGAACCTGTGCGATCCTCCTGTCTCAGCCTCCCAAGTGTGGGGAGTATGAGCGTGCACCACCACGCCCGGCTTTTGTTAAACATTTGCTGTCAAATGAATAAGTGATAGTAAAACTCTAGCGGTGGACACGTTCCAGAACTTCATAGAGGTAAGTGCAGCGTCTCTCACCTGGTAGGTGATAAGAAGTAGTGCCAAATAAATAAATAGGAACCAATCGACTTGGAGGTTATCAGAGCATAAAATTAAAACAACCATCTGTGCACAGTCACATTCACTTATATACCTACACACACTGGACCATGTACCTCTGGATGTGGGTAGGAATGGCCCACATCACTTGACCTGCACAGAGAGGTCTCAAGTCCTCCTGACTTAAAGGCATGGACAGAGGCAGTATGTCCTGGTGAACACCATTGCTGGTGCCTTGGCTGTGGATTTAGCAGCAGCTCTGCCCTCGGGGTTCATCCCCAAACCTTTTATGTCAGGTACTTGTGTAGCCCCCGGCTGAGGCCAACAGCAATGTCGGACCCTGAGTTCCCCAGGCCAATCACGAGGACCCTCTTCCCCTGGAAGCCTTCCGGGCCCTCATAATCCCGGCTGTGGAGGGAGTTGCCTTGAAACTGGTCGAAGCCTACGTGGAAAATGGTAGTGGTTTGAGTTCCTTTTCAGAGATGATGAAGATTTGGTTTCTTACTTTTTTTTTCTTTTTAAAGAAAACCTGTTATCAGACTTAATTTTACAAGTTCCCAAGTTGAAACGCATTTATCTTATTTAGTGGTTTTTAACATGAATCCCCCAAATAATTACTACTGGAATCTTAATTTTTAAGCCATTAATATTTATACTTTGACAATACTAGTTAATATGTATTAAGTACTTAATGTAGGCTAGATTCTCTGCTAAGTTTTTTATATATTTTAACAATTTACTCTTGACAGCATCCCTGAGTGATAAGTACCATTATCCCTATTTAATTTAAATTTTTTTTTTTGTGTGTGTGTGTGGTACTGGGAATTGAGCTCAGGGGCACTCTACCTCCAAGCTACACCCTCAGCCCTATTTTATTTTTATTTTGAAATAGGATCTTGCCAGGTTGATGAGAGTCTTACTACTTGCTGAAGCTGTTGTCTTTGAACCTGTGATCCTACTGTTTCACTTTCCAAGTACTGGGATTACAAATGTGTGCCAACCACACACCACTATCTCTATTTTTAAAAGATGAGGAAATTGGAAAAAAGAATTTCAGTGGAAAGGAACTAGTAGAAGAGTTAAGCTCAGACGATCTGGTCCCATGCTTGTAACAACTGAATACTGTTGACCTTAACAGCTTAATCTTCTTTTCTTCCTGAGCCTTCACTCTTTTCTATCTCTAGCCTATCAACATCATGCCTAAAGATGGGGTTCTATCTTTGAGTGGAATGTGGGCAGGAAGAGTAGTGGAATGGAGGTCAGGAAGTTTTTGTGTGCATTTCATTTATTTGACGTTGGCCACTTTGGGATGGTAATGAGGTGTGTTAGCATCTATACACATGTGCTTGTATATACAAACCACTGAGACTGACAGAATTAACTTACAAATTGTGGCTGGAGATAAAATTAGAATCTTAGTGTGTTTCTATAAGTAAGGAAACGTGCCTTTCTTTAAATTATTTGATATTTTTAATGTAACTCTACCCAGAGACCCCATGTACTGCCAAGACTTGTATTGAGTGATTGTCCATGGCATAAGAACTAATGCCTGTCTGACCTCTGACTTGCAGGTCTTTGATTCTTCTATTATAAGGACTTAAAAGGCAATTTACTGTTATATTTGGCATATTATCAGACTTAATTTTTTTTCTTTTGAACTCACCGCTATCTTACGAACAGTTTTTGTACACTCTTAGATCTATTTTAATCCATGGTCTTTGCATATAACTCCCCAGATTGTTATATATATTTCAGACTTACCAGAAAAAGACTCTGTTGGCAGGTTGGGGTACACGTGATGTCCCGAACAGATCATTACAGCATCAAAGATAGCAGATTCCCGCTTCTGATCTTTTTTGGTCACAATCACCCATTGGCCAGTGACTTGGAAGCTGGGATATTTCTTTATACTGGAAACCAGGGTCTTTAAAAAAGTCAGAAAAATTTCCTTCTATTTATAATTTCATCCCCCCTCATCTTTCAGTATTTTCTGTGGCAGGAATAATTGCATCCTGGTCATTGAGAAATATATGGAAAGATACCAAAATAGGAGTCTTTGGCGAGTCCCCAAGTCTCAAGGAAAATGACTCCTGGGGTTTGCTTCCTTTTTGACATCTTGTGAGTAGATAGGGAGGGAACTGACACAGCGTATTTCTGAACGGTGGAGGGTAGGAAATCGTTGTCCTTTCTTACCACTTCCTTACACGGACTTGGCTTCCTCCCCTCGCCTCCTCATCCCTTGCTCAGTGAGTGAGGGCACGTCTCCGTCTCCAGGGTCCAGGCTTGCTCCCTCCTCACTCTGCACAGAGGCCCTCCCTTGGCACCATGAGCAACTCCCGAAGGCCGAGCACACACAGATCCCGCCTTGAGCGCCCTTCTGCTACCCAGTCTAGTGGGGCCCCTCCATCAGAAGCCCACCACAGCTGCTCAGGAGAAGGTGTTATGACTGGTCTCCTCACTTTCCGCCCAAGCTGGCTTCAGTTTCCATATCTCTTTGAAAGATGACATGAACGCCCCCCAGCCACCTAGGCTTCAAACCCACGACTGGTTTTCTTGTTGTTTCTCTCCATCTTTGTCTTAGAGCTAAGTAATCATTCCTCTCAATCTCAGTGTCTCTCCCTTGGTTTTCATGATGGCTGCAATGCCGTGGTCGAGCCTTGGTCAGTCCCTTGCACAGACAGCTGCCTGGGTCTCCACCCAGCCCATCTCCAGCCTCTGACTTCCTTCCTCCTGCTCCTTGGGATCCTCTTTATAAAAGCCATGCTGTCTGTGTCTCCTGATCAGCCTATTCCAGTAACTGCGCAGTGTCTGGGGTTTTGTCTATGTGTCTAGTGTTATAATTAAAAGTCCACATGATTTTGTTCTCATTGGCTTTTCATTGATTTTCCCAGTATTCCCACCAAGAAGAGACTGCTTGTCCCTGCCATCTATTCTCCCTTCTCCCTTATGAACAGAGCTGTGATTCTGTTTGGAGAGACTGTGCTCTCAGCAAGGAGACACATTTCTCTGGCTCCTGTGCCACTGGGCTGGCCTCTGAGTTATGAGCAGACAGTTCTTGCGAGGCTCCCTGGGGCAGCTCAGGGAAGAGTGCTCATTCATTTCGAAGTACATGCTCTGCCCCCGTCCCTTCCTCTTTCCCCTTTTTTCTTTTTTCTTTCCTTTCCTTATTTATTTTTACATATTAATTTTGATCCCCCAATAGGTTATAGCCTTTTGGAAACATGAGTCTTAGACATCTTTTTTTGTGTGTGTGTGTGTGTGGTACTGGGGTTCCTGGAAGCCCTTCTACTTCCGGGCTACACTCCCAGACCTATTTTATACATTTTTTATTTGGAAACAGGGTCTCTTAAGCCAGCACGGCTGGCTTCGAACCAGCGCGATCCTCCTGTCTCCGCCTCCCAAGCGAGGGGATTACACGCGTGCGCCACCACGCCTGGCTTATATGTCTTTTTTGATATACAGCACATAGAATACTGCAAGCACAAATCAGGAACTCTGTTAATGGTTTCTGAAATTGATGCTGTTAATTCAGACAATTCATGGTGTGAAATACCACACAAATCAGGTGGATGAACAGAGTGAATAAGTGGATGGGACGAAGGGCAGTTGGGAGGTTTGGTCTTAGCTCTATGTTGGAAGTACTCCAGATAAAATAACTACCTTGTTAATGATTCCACGCACTAGATAAGTATGTTTTGTATTTGACAGAAGCTAATTAAGGCTCAGAGTTTCAAAGAGATGTAACACATTATTGTCACTTGCGGAAATGATGTTTCCGTGTCTTAACTCTTAATACTTCTGATGAGGACTAGTGGCGGTGACCACACTAGCCATTCATGTAAGCTATTGCTCTTTCCACAATGGCAGGGTCCCTGGCAAATGCCACCTTTCCTTGATCCGGAACTCACGGGCACTGAGCCACAGTCTAAATAACAGGCTAGAGAAGTTCAGATTATTTCCAAAACACCAGAGCACGAAGGTGGACAGTTTACCATCATGGGGCAGCTCCGGCCAGCATTTCCTATGGTATTTTAAAAGTTCTCAGAGGCCAGTGGAGAATAGGCGGAAAGGAAAATCAGTGCATGAGTAATTTGCAATCTGAAGCAACGACTGACTGGATTGGTGAGGCTTCCAAACCTCAGGTGCTGGTTTCTAGACCTCTGTAACCCAACAGGGACTCAGAGCAAGTGTAGATGACAAGGACCCTACCTCAAACCGTATGTATTTTAGAAGGTTCTTCTGTGCGAAGGTCTGTACGTACTCCCGGAGCTTGCTGTGGTGCACGTAGCTGGGGTAGTCCTCAGGGTACGGGAAGTCTGGGAAGCACATCATCTCCTTGGAAGAGTTGGTGAACACAGAGTGGTAAATGCTGGCTCTACCTTCTTCTGCTTGGTCCTAGAACCCACAACAGTGCCTTAAAAAGAAGCCAAGAATGGTGTTGCTCCCCTTGGAGAAGACTCAATTCTTGGCTGGCTAAAGCCCTATAAATATAAAAAAAAAAAAAAAGTAGCCGGGCATGGTGGCACATGCTTGTAATCCCTGTGCTTGGGAGACTGAGACAGGAGGATTGTGCAGGTTCAAAGCCAGCCTCAGCTACTTACTGAGGCACTCAGCAACTTAGTGAGACCCTGTTTCCAAATAAAATATAAAATAGGTCTGGGAGGATAGCCCAGAGGTAGAAAGCCTCTGGATTCCACCCCCAGTACCACCAAAAAAAAAAAAAAAAAGTAAAAGTTCTCTGGCCAGGCATGGTGGCACATATCTATAACCCTAGTTCTTGGGAGCCTGAGACAGGAGGATCGTAGCATTACAGCTTTGAAACCAGCACCAGCAATTTAGTGAGGCTTTCAGCAATCTAAGAAGACCCTGTTTGAAAATAAAATAGGGCTGGGAGCATAGCTCAGAGGTAGAATGCTCCTGTATTCAATCCCCAGTACCAAAAACAAGTGAACAAAAAGTTCTCTGTAAGATATTAAAATAGGTCTGGGAAGTAGAAAAGCCCCTGGGTTCCACCCCCAGTACCACACACAAAAAAAGGTCAAGTGAGCTAAATAGACACTTAATGAAGAAAGAAATTCAAATGGCCAATAAATGCATGAAAAATGCTCAACACTATTAGCAATCAGAGAGATGCAAATAAGAACTACCCTGAGATTTCACCTAATCCCAACTAAAATGGCAATCATTCAAAACACGCACAACCACAAATGCTGGGGAGGATGTGGAGAAGTGGTATGGTAACTCTGATACATTGTTGGAGAGACTGTAAATTAGTGCAACCACTTTGGAAAACAGTATGGAGGATCCTCAGAAGAATGAGAACGAACTTACCATTTGATCCAGCAATACCACTCTGGGTATCTACCCAAAAGAAAGGAAACCAAACTGTCAAACTAATGCATGTGTATCTATGTTCACAGCTGCACAATTCACCATAGCCAAACTATGGAAACAGCCAAGATGTCCATCAACAAATGAATGGATCACAAAACTATTGCATATGTACACAATGGAATTTTACTCAGCCATAAAGAAGAACACAATTACCTCATTTTCAGGGAAATGGATGGAACTGGAGGACGTTATGTTAAGTGACATTAGTCAGTCACAAAAAATATGAAATCAGATGCTCTCCCTAATATGGAAAGCTAGGGAGAAAATGGCCATAGGAGGAACTCTAGACAAAGAAGGAGATAGTATAGATGAGCAAATAAGGCGACCTGACTGAGGGGATGGGGGGGATTCTCTAATGTACATGATGTACTTTAATAAACGTTTCAATGCCAATCACTAAGCCAAACATGAGAAAGAGGGAGGGGGAGGGCATGGAATGGGAACTGGGTAAGCGCTAATGGGGTGATGTGTGCATGGATGTCTTTACCATCTTGCACCCCATTACGATGTATGAATACAATGCACCAATACAAATTTTTTTTAAAAAAAGTACATTTGAGAGCTGGCGGCGCCTGTGTCCCAAGGCCCAAAGGAACTCTTATGCAATAGAGGACAGATGGAATGTTGTGTTGGGCTGGAGTCAAGACGCCTGCCTTCCTCTCACCCTTGCTAACCTCTGGAAGATGGAGACTAAGTGTTGGGAGAGATGGCAAGGCCTGTGTCTCCAGGAGGGGGAGGGGTCCTCAGGCTTCCATGTGTCACCTCAAGGAGAAAACATAATCTTCCACTCCTCAAAGTTGTTGTAGTTCTCTTCCTCCTTCTCCTCCTCCTCCTCCTCCTCCTCCTCCTCCTCCTCCTCCTCCTCCTCCTCCTCCTCTGATACTGGAGAGTGAACCCAGGGCATTCTACCTCCAAGTTAAACTCCAACCCTATTTATTTTAAACAGGGTCTCACTAGGTTGCCGAGAGTCTTACTACTTGCTGAGCCTGCCCTTGAACCTGTGATCGTCCTCTCTCCACCTCCCAAGCACAGGGATTACAAGCGTGTGCCACCACTCCCGGCTTCTCATACTTTTCTGAACTCAGAAATTTGGCCTGTTTGAGCCTCCCTTTGCAATTTCATGGGGGTCAGAAGGAGGAGGCTCGCGCTTCCTCCTGTCCACTCTCAGCTGGTGTCCCCTGTTGAGGCCTATGAGGAGAGGAAGAGGGAAGGAGGTTTCTCAGGGGCCCATGAAGGGGTGGAGGGCCAGGCTGTGGGCTGAGGATGGCTTAAAAATGCAAGACTCTGCAAGACTCTGCTCTGGGAGGCAGAGGTGATGAGGCCTGGGGTTATTTTCATCTTGAATCAATCTCTTTTCTTTCACCTGTGGACTATTGCCAGCCTTACAGAAGTTCCTGGAATTTACCCCTAAAAGACTGTTCTTTGGACAAACGAAAAGCAAAGTGTATTATATAACAGCGCTCGAGTGCTCCAGAGAGCCTGCCTTTCATTATTTCAAGATGGGAACTCTTTGGCGCCAAGGAGGTGGAAATGAAGCTCAGACACAAGGATCAGATGTCCGGGCAGCTGTGGGCGCACAGCCGCTCCTCTCAGCTCAGATCATGACTGCGCCCATCCCTCTTCTTAGTAACTGGAGGGCAAGGTCAAGGCCATTCGAGAAGGCTGCCAAGCATTTTAGCATTTTAACCATTGGCCTTGATGTGCTCGCAGATCCCATCCTCGCCTCTCGCCCACTTCTGCAGGTCTAAGGCCCCCACCCTGCAGCTCAGGAGCCATCTCCCTCCTGCCTTCTCTTCCTCCCCTCTCGCCAGCTGCTGGGTCTCCCTGCCCTAACTACACACTCATCATGTTACAGTCATTTTTAACCCTAGTTTTCTCTCTGCTGTCAAAAATGCCAGTGGAGACTCAGAAAGCCAAGGGTCATGTGTTCTATTTTGCATGTGGAGGGGACAGAGAAAAAGGATGGACAGGAGAGTGGACCTCAGAACACAGAAGGGACAGGGGTAGAGCGGGGGAGGGGGCTCGGGGGAGGGAGGGGAAGAGAGAAGACGGGGTACTAGGAAGAGCTCGATCAAACTGTGGATGTTCACGTACAAATGTATACCGATGACTATCACTATTATGTGTAATCGGAATCACCAATACAGAGTGAATTCAAATGCTGGCTGCCCGGTGAACCCCTCACCTGTAGCTATTGCCGCCATAGTGCCTATGTATAAGGTACTCAGTAGGTGTTTGTTGAGAGAACCAATTCATGAGTGAGCGGGGAAAGGCCCAGGTGGTCCTGGTGCTATTGTTTTTCCCTTTTGCAATCAAAATGATACAACTTTACTGGTGATGGAGCACTCTTTCCAGCAGTGCCCATCACGTCTTTTGAGGACCCACTGCTTGATGTAGGAGCATGTGAGACTTGGAGCTTGCACACATGGGGCTGCTAGTGTTTAAACCCCATTTGGTTCCCATTTCTCAGAAAAAAAAAAGAGCACACAGTGGAAAGTTCAGAATTATCAAGTTTCTGGATTTCTGCACACCTTCTGCGAGACGGAGGCTTGCAAGATGAAAGCTCATATAACAAAATTTTCAAAATTCCCTCTCGGCTTATACATCGTGCCAAGCAACATTTCTTAGCAAAGGAAGAAGGGCTGGCTGTGCCGAGGAGGCTAAGGCTGCAAGCATCCGACTGTGTTCACACCCCCGCTGGTCACTCTACACTGGATCTGACAGAGGAAAGACAATTTCTCTCGTGGATAACCAGGGGCTGACTTGTATCTTGTGCGTCCGCCCCAGGGCTTCCCAGATGAGCCTTCAGCCTACAGTGGTCCACTGTGCATTCGTCCCTGGACACAGCACGTGCGTTTTCTCCTCTGTGCCTCTCCCGTGGGCTGATCTCTCCTGCGGGGCTGGTACTGGCGGCTCATTCCCAATAACCACGTGAGTGTGGGCGCGTTCACACCGCGGACGGCAACAGCGCCCTCTAGCGCCTTATCGCACAGTGGTCCTCTTGCTCGGCCTGGGGCCGAGGGCGTCCTTCAGGGCCAGCTCAGGGCTCTCCCTGTAGGACTCCCCCTAGACCCACTAAGATCTGGGCAGCACGCCCTTTCCAAAGGCTCAAACCTCTGCCACCGAGTTGACTGTCATGGGGGCTATCTTGTACTGTTCTCAAGTATTCATTTGAAACTCTTAGGGCCGTATATGTTTTGGGACGTGTGCATTTGAATTCTGCTTCGTAGCACTCTGAGATCTGGGGCATAAGTGGATAATCAGCGTGTTAAGATTTCTGCACCGGGGCTCACCCTCATGCCAGATTTTCCCTTGTTTTTTGACCTTATGACTTTCAAAGATGGTCTGCCACCAAGGAAGCTTTTACCCCTTTGCTACGGAAGGATCCTGGGTGGCTAGCACGGCTTGCCTCATCAGATGAAGTGGAAACTTTGGGTGGAGAGTGCACCTACTTGATAGCTGGCCCTAGTATTTCCATACTAGGGTCAGAATAGGGTCTCCTGCAACAATTAGATGTTACTGATGAGACAGAAAGAGCCATTTTAGATTACGCTGGCCATACTTCCCCTGAGAAAATGTAAATTTAAATAAATGAGGTTCTTGAAAAAATCAACTCTTGTTTATTCCCTAATATAAAACAAAAATTAATGATCTTACATCTCATGTCATATTTTTATTTTTGGGGGTGCTGAGGATTGAACCTAGAGGTATTCTGCCTCTGAGCTATACCATTAGTTTATTTACTTATTTATTTATCTATTTATTTTGATGGTACTGGGAATGAAATAAACCTAGGAGCATTCTACCTCTGAGCTACATTCCGAGCCCTATTTTATTTTATTTTGAAACAGGGTATCACTAAGTTGCAGAGGCTCTCTCCAGGCTGCTGAGGCTGGCCTTGAACCTGTGAACCTGGGTCCTCCTGTCTCACTGTCCCAAGTACTGGGATTGTAAGCATGTGCTACTACTCCCAGCTCTCATCTAATTTTGATTTAACAGGATCAAAAAAAATTCAAGAAAACTTTGAGATGGATCCAGACTGAGTTAGCACTGCTGTGCTTCACTGGAGGGGCTGAGCGATAGATAGCCGAGACAGACATGGGAAAGGACGCTGCAAGGTGAGCGGTGCGAATGGGACGCCTTCAGCTCAAGCTGCCTGTGTGTCGTTCACATCCAACCACAGTGACAGGGAGACGCAGGGCAGAGGGGCTAGGAGTTGCTCTAGCCCTCACTTTTGACGTTTACAAATTGTGTTTATATTTAATATTTATATTGAATATCTTGATTCTGCTTGTTCAGCAATGAGAACCAATAGCAAACCCACCATGTCCCCTCTGGATTAGGAATCAATAGCCACGCCCCTAATTAGCATTTATGATAATTTATGTCTGCCCAGCAGGCAGAATTATAGAGTGATGTCCTCCGAGAACGGGGGAGGCACATTAGATGTAACCTCACTAATGAACTCGGCATTTGACAAGTGAGAATTTGAAATCCAGAAAGGAAACAAAACAACTTGCCTAGAAAAACTCAAGAGTTGAGACTAGAACTCAGGGCTTCTGACCTTAGTCAAGTTTTGTTGATTTATCTGTTTTTTTTTTTCAATTGTATTCTTGGAATTTAGAGTAAAAATGAGCCACGTATAGTGATGCACTCCTGTACTCTTAGTACTTGGGAGGCTCAGATAGAAGGATCACAGGTCCGAGGCCAGCCTCAGAAACTTAGCAAGACTCTTGGAAACTTAGACCATTTCAAAATAAAAAATAAAATAGGGCTGGGAGTGTAGCTCAGAAGTAGAATGTCATGGATTCAGTCCCCAGTACCATGTTAAAAAAAAAAATGTAACAAATGATAAAAGCCTTTCAATGACACAGGAAGGTGGGCTCATACTTTTGGCTAACGACCAGCATCAGCGATCTCTGCCCTTGGAGACTCAGGCTCTGCCATGCAGGGGCGATGTCTGATGAGGTGCAGGTGTTCTCTGGGGACAAGGCCTGCAGTGTGAAGCAGTTTGAGGTGGTCGGATATTAGTGGG
This sequence comes from Muscardinus avellanarius, assembly GCF_963383645.1. NCBI lineage: Eukaryota > Metazoa > Chordata > Mammalia > Rodentia > Gliridae > Muscardinus > Muscardinus avellanarius. The sequence continues at coordinate 113,973,648 of NC_137793.1, forward strand.
ATGCGGGGGGTCAGCGTATACTTTCCAGGACTGATCCAGTCTGACTGCCTTGGAACCCAGCCCTCCTCCTCCAGTGCCCCAGGGGTGCACCACTCACCGAGCACCTCCACAGGCCCCCGACATCATCGCTCCTCTCAGAGCAGGTGGCTCCAGCCCCTCCTCCAGGCAGCTCCTGATGGCGGCCAGGCCACGGACGCCAGCTCCCACGATGGCCACTTTCTTGGCCATGGTCGCCTGTAGGAGACTCTGGAGAGGGCTTCTTCTTCTAGAAGGACCTCCTTTGAAAGTGTTTCTCAGTAGAAACGAGCAGCTGAGTTCAGCACATCAAGATCCTCACCTTAACACAAGAAGGCGTAGCAGCACATTATAAGCTCACACTTAGGATCTATTCCATTTTGGCTACAATGAGAGGCCAAACCTGGCCGCTTCTCCTGATCATTCAACACGCCAAATAAGAGCAGAGGCAGGGAATGCCACAGCAGGAACGGCCCTGAAGAAAACAGGTCCAGGGCTCTCAACTGCAAATGAAACTCTGACGCCCTGAGACTCAGAAGCACTTCATCAGAGTTTCAGAGCTAACAAAGAATGGGTTCAGCTCTAGAATCAAATCTACTGTGTGGAACCAGACTACCTGTGTGCAGGCTGGATGCCTGACTGTAAGAGACCTTACCTCTCCACCGGCCAGCTTCTCCCCAGAGAACTAGCCATCCTCTACGTGTAGGAGGGAATGGCTTTAACAAGGTCTTTGGATGTAAAAATGGAGGAAGGGGGAGGAGTTATTATTCTTAAAGTAAAGAATTCTTTGTATTTTCCATGGTGGAGAGCCCTGGTAAAAATCTGGAAGAGGACTGAGTGTGGTAGAGAGAAAAGGAGGACTGGGGAGGGTGTGTGTGTGTGTATGTGCAGGAGCAGAGAAAGAAAGGGATGGGGGAAGGCTGAATGAGGTCTCCAGTCCTGGTTCCAAAACACAAAACGGTGATTACAGCTTCCCAAGAGCTGTAAGGCGAAACCCCTAGGGTATTAAGGGAATAATGATTCTTTTATTTATTTTTTCTTTGAAACTATAGAATCTATAAACAAAGGCTGTGCACCTGGACTCTAAGGAAAGGTTCTGTTGTACCAACAAGTCTCCCTTCTGGAAACACAGAAGGGCCCGATTTGAGGAGCCGAGCTAACTCTGGTAGATGATGAGCTTGTAAAAGTGGTGAATGTCAAGGACAGCACTGGGAGGCCACTACATCTTGTCTGTAGCTGGCTCCCATTTCTACGCCTCCCCTTCCTGATTCGACTTTCTTCCCTGCCCACCTTCCTCCCATCACTCTTTGCATTTCAGTGAGTGTCTACCTTATGTCAAGCATTTCAGCGATGTCTTAGGGGCTCAGGGATGCGCAGTCACGGCACAACAGTGGCTCACGATCCAGCACAGTGCCTGAATCCACTTGGGAGAAAACAGCTAAATCCATGAGGGAGAAGAGGGGGAGTGGCTTTCAGAGGAAAGGAGAGAGAGCCGAGCCTGGAAGGAAGAGCCGACGTTTGCCAGCTCGAGAAGGGGTGAGGAACATCCCACAGGCAGAGAGGATGATACTCGTAGATGCACAGGGGAGCTAGAGAACTCAGCACAGGGAGCTACCCTTGGTTCAGTATTGCGGGATGATAGATTGGGGAGAGCAGAAGGTGCAGGCTGCAGATGGTGAAGGAGCACCGAGTGCCATGTTCAAGGGATTGGACACCATCTTACAGGTCACAGTGATCCTGCAAAGAATTGTGAATTAAAGAGTGCTCTGATCAGACAAGGTCAGATTTTGATGGAGGTTACAGTGGACCGTGACCAGAATCGAGGGGACTGAAACCCAGGAACTTGTTTCAGTAACTAGGCTAGAGATGCTGATAGCAATGTCAAAGAGCCAGATAATGGACGTAAGACATAAGAACTACTTGTGCAATAGATAGTTGCAGATCTGCTCACTGACAACTGACACAATACCTCAAAGGAGGTCCTTCTGAGGAGGTAGAAAGGAAGTAGGCAGGTAGGGAAGAAGTCTTGTAGAAAAACTTAATTTCCTGAGGGGCAACGAATCAATGAATACTAATTAACTTCCAAGGCTCCTAAAAGAGACCAAAGGAGACCCTTCAATGGACATGCAAATACCCTATGCAAATTTTATGAACTGCCTCCCAGACTCCAAGTAACAGAGGACTTACAGAGATATATAAACCCCTAGCGCAGTCACAGGACGGTTACCCACTCTGGGAACCCCTCCCCGTTGGGGAGCTTTTCTCTCTCTCGCAGATCGCGTTAGCTTTGAGAGAAGGTGGGGTGCAATTGAAGGCACTTGGCCTGGGCTACACTCGGGTAGTGACCTGAAGGGCTCCGCTGGACATCAAGGCCGACCAGGGCCCCTAGGGGTGACCTGCTCTTCTTTTCTGGCAGATGGCGTGGACTTTGGGAGAAAGCAGCTTGGAACTGAAGGCATTTGGCTTGGGCTACCCTCAAGTATTGTCCTGCAGGCAGCTGCTGGGCATCAGAGTCCCGACAGCCCTTAGGGGTGTTCTGCCATTTTTCCCTATTCCCCGCTGCTTCCAATAAACTTCTTACTCCCCTTCTTGCCGTCTGCGGGTGTCATTCTTCGCTTGCTGCAGACAAGAATCTGGTAAGGAAACGCCGTGTTTCTTCTCAAGAAACCCCATTTCATCTTAAGGAAACGCCGTGTTTCTTCTCAAGAAACCCCGTTTCACGTCCATCTTTAAGTTTTACATCACAATTTGTACACATTTCAGTCATTTCTTTGTACAGGGAGTAGCAACTACTCTTAGTTCATGAGGAGAGAGATAGAGGGAATTAGTTGCTTGCAAGAGTCAGAAGGGCTGAAGAACAGAAACCAGAGTGCTGTCCCAGGGCAGGTAAGGGCCCAGCCCTGGAGTTATGTCCACAGGGCAAGGCTGCTTACGCCTGAAACTCAGGGAGGGTCGGCTGGGGCAGGAGGCTCAGCTCCTGTAAACCCATCTGGCGAAACGTGTTTGCCCATTAATGAAAATTCAACCTATGCGTCCCTCCGCCTTCCAAGCCTGGTTGTGGTTGTCTGTCTCACTGGCCAAGTTGAGACTGCACGCAAGGTCCAGTGCTCAAGTCTTCACAAAGTAGTTCTTGGTGTCCTAGTCTTTAGGATGCAGGAAAGAGCCCAGCGTGGGGTAGTTTTTCCCAACAGTCCAGTTTTGGCCAGACTCTCCCTTTTCTGACCTGGCTTTTAAAATTAGTTTTGCATCATTCCAAATGTGCATCATTGTTTGACTCTGCCATGGCTCAATGATTAGGTGGCGAGCTTCTTCAACTTAAGGCTCATTGTCTTCTTTCTCTGCCTAGGACCTGGCTAAGCACAGAGGAGGCGTTCAAGAAGTGTATTTTTCTTAGAGGGCTGATTAGCAACTGAGGGATCAAAGTGTGTTTTGAAATGACAGAGCGCCATCTCTTAGTAGGATGCAGAGGAGATTGAAGAAAGCTGTACAACCTCAGTCCCCCCTCTGGAGTGGTGATTACGAGTTTAATATGAGAGGATGTGGTAACAGCAAGTGCTTAGTTAGACTCTTCTGTTTTCAACAGACTTGAGTTCTTTGTTTTCCAAATTCCACAGGTGGTTTGGGTATGAATGCTGTGCAGAGCAGGGCTGTTTGAACAGGCTGTTACCTGGCTTCCTTGGGCGGCACACAAATATTTTTTTTTGAAGGGGGTGGGGAGAAGAAGAATAAGGTAATTAAAGAAGTTAGTGCTAGCTGGACAGGCTGATTCTCATAGAACTTCTGAGGGCTTAGGAAAGATTTTCTGGATGATTTTACATTTTGTCATTCTTGTTTTTGTACTTTGTTGGTCCCGAGGGAGTCTTGGGGGACTCAAGACCATAGCCAGAGGCCTTGGTTTATTATACTTTTTAGTATAGTGGGCGTCCTTCCATCACATCTGTTTGGAGGCCTCCTCTTACCACAGAGACTCCCTTGCCTGGGGCCATGCGAGCTGGTTCTGTTTGACCCCAGAGGCAGAAGGAGGGCGGCCAAGAAGAAAATGTAGCCTTCTCTTTTCCTGGAAGTTCCCTTTCACGGTGCAGTGTTATTACCGCATTTTAGTGACCCCTCAAGAGGAGAGTCTGAGCTAAGCAAAGAGGAGCTGTTCGGTTGGAGAGGCATAGAACAGAACAGAGCAGTAGAGCCTTCTTTCTTATCTTCTACCCTGTCTTTTTGGAGCCACCCTCCTTCTGTCAAATAAACTCTGGCTCAACTCTATTCTCTCGAGGAAGTTCTGCTTCTGGCTGTAGGTTTTCTTCTTTTCTCCTTCTCTCCATCATTCTGGAGCTAGACTTGGGAACAACCCTAGCCAATTCATTTTTTCTAAGTCACGCATTACTTCCGACTCTTTTCCAGGGATCGATAGTGACTTCTGTGGTGCTTTGCCTCATGAATGAAGGCAGCCAGTGCCAAGGACCAAAGGGTGAGGTTGGGGTGGGAAGATGAGGTAGGATGGAAGAAATAAAGGGAATAGGCAAAAAGAAAACAGGAGGGAACGAGGAGCTATAGCTTTAGATTTAAAGTCATTTTCTCTTAGCCTTTATACCGAAGATATAGATGTTTTACTTACTACAATTACAGTATTAAGAGCACGCAGAATTTGGCTATATATTTATCTTCAGGTTTTAATGTTAGTAACTAATGTCCTTTAATTTTTTTTTCTTGAGGAATTCCCTTTGGCATTCCTCATAAAGCAGATCTAGAAGTGAGGGCACTACCTCATCTTTTGTTTGTCTAGGAAAGTCTTTATGCCTCCTTCATAACATTGTATTAAAAGATAGTTTTGCTGGGTATAGTATTCTTGGATTTTTTTTTTTTTCGTTCAGTGTTTTGACCGTCTCACCCCTTTCTCACCTGGCCTGCAATGTTTCTGCCCAGAATTCCACTGATAGCCTTCTGGGCTTCCCTTTGATAAGTCACTCTTCTCTTGATTCTTTTAAGATTCTCTTTGACTTTTGAGATTTGATTGTAATGCGTCTCAGTGAAGATTTCTTTATGTTTAACTTATCTGGAGTTCTTTGTGGATCCTGGGCATGGGTGTTTGTTTCCTTCTCTGGATTTGGGAAATTTCCCATCATTTTTCCTTTATACAAGTTCTTTTTACTTCTTTCTATTTTTCTGTTCCTTGCTCCCTTAATATACACAGTGTTTTTTTCTTTTTTGTGGTACTGGGGTTCCTGGAAACATGGAAACACTTCTACTTCTGGGCTACACTCCCAGACCTATTTTTTAAATATATATTTTTATTTGGAAACAGGGTCTCTTAAGCCAGCACACCTGGCTTCGAACCTGCATGATATTCCTGTCTCAGCCTCCCAAGTGCGGGGATTACAAGCGTGCGCCACCACGCCCAGCCACCAGTGTTTAATTTATTGTGTCCCATTAACTTCATGGTCCTTGTTTTTTTTTTACTCTTTCATTCATTTTTTTCTTTGTTTTCTGTCTGTGTAATTTAAAATGATCTGCATTCGACTCACTGATTCTCTTTTCTGCTTTATTTAGTCTGTGGTTGAAGCTCTCCTATGAATTTTTTTTATTTCTGTAATTGTTTCTTTCAACTCCAAAATTTCTGTGTGATTATGTTTCATGGCTCTTCTCTTTGCTGAATTTCTATTTTTTCATGCATTGTTTCCCTAATATTGTTTGACTTTTTTTGTGTTCTATTTGAGCTCACTGAACCACTTTAAGACAATTATCTTGAATTCTTTGTCAGCCATTTATAGATCACCATTTCTTGGGGGTCAATTACTAGTGCTTTATTTTATTCCTTTGGTGGAATAATATTTTCTAGATTACTCATGGTCCTGTGGCCTTGTGAATATACACTTTGAAAAGTGGGCACCTCTCCGGTCTTTACAAATTGGTTTTGGCAAAGAAAGCCCTTCACAGTAAGCCTGCAGGGAGTTTCTCGAAGGGCTGATGTGAAATCAGTGGAAAGTTTGAGGTGCAGTTCTAAAGTAGGTGGGCAGGCTTGGTAACTGGGTCTACAGAGGAGAGGCCTGGTACCCGGGTCTGCTGGGGACGGCCTGGCACTGCATCTGTGTGGGCAGACCTGGTCGTCCCATGTCCACAGAGGCAAGCCTGGCTCTGTGTTCTACTGTGAGGGGGTTTGTGACTGGTTGTTGCAACAATCCAGGGGCCTGTGTCCACAGCATCCTGCTTGGCACTAGGGTGAGCTTTAAGCCAAGGTCTGCAGGGGCCAACCTGGCCTGGGTGAATTTGATACCTGATCTAATTCTGTGTTCTGGGTAGGTAACCTGGTGGTAGTATCCACAGAGGTGGGCCTAGTGCTTGGATCTTGGTTTATAGGGGCAGCTTGGAGCTGGAGTGGGCCTTGGATTTAGGTCTGAAGGGGCCTGAACCATCATGCAGGCCATCCTAGATCCAGGGGCCATGCAGGCTATCTCGGTATTAGAGTAAGCCTGACTGGGGTTCATGAGAACAGGCACGGTGCTTGGGGTTCTTGGTGAAGTTTCATTCTCTCTCCCTGCTCAGGGCATCTCTCTCCAGGCGGCGTTGCCTGGGCTTGAGGGAGGGGCGATGTGGCGAAGCGAAGCTGGCTTTCCTTCCTTCTTCAGTGCATCTTTTTACTTCTGTGCTGCGATTATCTCGCTTGGATTGTATTTGCATGAGTGGCTGGTTGTAAAGTTGATAGTACTCCGAGGGAAACTTCTATTCTGCCATCTAGCTGATTGCCCTTTAAGTATTTTCTAATTAACAGCATAGAACCATGGTTAAATTAATCTTCCAGAATATTTCAGGCTCTTTTACCCCAGGATTTGGAACAGACTTTGTCTCTTTCCACAGGAATGTTTGGGGACATTCTTCTTTTGTTTCACACAAAATATGCTATGTTTATCTTTTCAGGAACATCTATGCCAAATATATATATTTTTGTTATCAGTACTGGTTGTGAAACACATTCTCTACATTTGTGGTTATGGGAAAGTAGTTTCAGGCTTTGGATTGACTCCAATCTCAGGGATTTTGGCACACACTTTCTTTACAAAAGGGTGTGGGGGGAAAGGGTCAGATGGAAGGCAGTGGATTAGATGCCGAGTTTTCCGGTTTGATATTCATTTAATCACTTTTGAAAGAAGATGTTTTCTTTTCTCTTTCAGTGACATTTTATTTAACTAAGGCATCTCCATATTAAAAATCTCCTTATGTTACTCAAATCTGACTTCCCTAGACTGGCTTTCAACTCAGTTAAATTCAATCACTAACTCATTTAATTATTCATGTCGCACTAATTTTACCTACACATAGACCCTCACATACACACAGATCCGGCACTGGGTCCTGGGCACTGGGTGTCCAGCAGTGAGCAAATGAAACAAGTTGCCGGGTGTGGCGGCGCACGCTTGTCATCCCCGCGCTTGGGAGGCTGAGACAGGAGGATCACGCAGGTTCAAAGCCAGCCTCAGCTACTTAGTGAGGCTCTCAGCAACTTAGTGAGACCCTGTTTCCAAATAAAGTATAAATAGGTCTGGGAGTATAGCCCAGAGGTAGAAAGCCTCTGGGTCCCATCCCTAGTACCACCAAAAAAAAAAAAAAAAAAAAAAAAGAAACAAGTTGTTGAGACGCTAAAGGAGACCTGGAGATTGATGAGACTGTGTCAGCAGATCCTCTAACAGGCATGCCCCTCTGGTTGAAGAAGATCGACAGTGGAGAGGGCCAATAGTAGGACAAGCACACAACCGACTGTACATGTCCCTGAAAGGAACCAAGGCCGATGTGCTGATGCAGAGGAGAGGGGAGCGCAGCGCACGGGGCCTCGAGGCAAGCCTCTGCGGAGCGCTGGCGTTGCTTTGAGGAGCGCTTGCTGCTCAAGTTGATTTCTCCCAACTCCAGACCTGTTCTCGTCGCTCTGCCTTATGATGGGGACAGCACACCACATTCTTCTTCACACACTCATTCTTCTTGTTTGGAGGGGTCTCCAAGGCTGATGAGAAAAAAAGGAAGGAACTTGTTTCTTTCTTTATGTTCCCTTCCTGTCCGCATTGCTGCAGCCATGTCTTCCCCCGGCAACAGTGCTGGTGCGATAGTTAGTTCCGGCCCACAGCTTTCCTACCACTCTTAGGACCAGTGTCTTCATGCCCCTCAGAGACACCAGCACCGGCCAGCTGGCACTGTCCGCAGAGTTGAGGTTCCAGCTCTGTGAGTTTTCACCACACGTCTAGGTTTTAGTAATTCCAACCGGTTCCTTTTGTCTCTTCGGGCCCAGGGTGGGCAGCGCCTTTGGAAGTTACCACCTCAGTGATAGCTGTGTTCTTGTTCTCTCTCTGAGTTTCTAGATTTTCTAATACCCGCTTAGCACATTTTAATATTATCTTCTTTTGTTAAAATAGCTGGTAAGGTTTCTCTCTCCTGAAAGGACCTTGACTAACATAGAAGTAGGTGCTGGGAATAATTTAAGTAAATGAATGGTAAAAAAAAAAAAGAAAAAAAAAAGAGAGAATTGGGGATTAGTTTGGTCATGTCCTTGGACTTGAATGCAGATTGAGCTCTTGAAAAATTGTGAACCTGGATGTGGTCACCCATGCAGGACGGACCGCGTCACACTGGCCGCCTTCGTTTGATTGTAAAGAAGCATCTAGGGAGGCCAGTTCCTCGAGGGAATAGTGATAGTTGCCCGACCTGTGTGTCAGCAGCGATGGCCAGAGGTCAACAGGCAGATGGCCGCTTCTAGGATACTGAAGCACCCAGAGAAAAGACGGGCTCAGGCCTTTAGGCGGCCAGCTCAGGTCCCGCCGGGGAGCTGGAGTGCTCAGAGGGTGCAACTAAACCTCTGTGTCTTTCAGTTCCCGCAGGCCAAAAATCAGGACAAACTTTAATTTTGCAAGTTTCAGAAGCACAACATAAGCAGAATACCTGGCCTCCTCGGGTCTTTTAGAGAAGTGGGGACCTTGAACCTCGCAATCCCTTTGAGCCTCTCTTGGTGGTCACAGCCCACTATCCCATCATGTCTGAGGATGCTGAAAGGTGCTGTGATGACATTGCCCAGGCAATTGCTTTGCAAAAGAATGGCCATTCTCCTTGAAGTCGTCCCCAGTTCATTTTTTGTTTCCAGGGGACTCAAAGCAGAGAGGTCTTGGTATGCTCCAAGAGAATCAGTGCAAAGCCTCACCCAGGAGAAGGAAGAAATAGAGACTTACGATAGTTTGAAAGTCTCTAAAGATAAAGAAAGATAAAGATAAAGATAAAGAAAGTCTCTAAAGTCTCTTAAGATAGTTTCTGCCTGCATTCCAGGCAGGGAGAAAACCATAAATACACACAGGCAGGTTGGTTTGTTCATAGAGCAGAATGTGAGTGGCATAGCTTATCTGGAACATAGTTACTGTGAAGACTGGGAAGTAGGTGGGGCCCTGTTGCAAAGTACCCTGTATGTGTTTTCAGTGGGAAAGAAGAACCGGTAAAGCAGAAGTAATGTGTTTAGAGGGCCTGGGAGTGACCTACAGGCTGGGCTATGACAGAAAAACTAAAGTTTAGCTGCTCAGTTACAGGGCAATTTCAGTAGTTTTAAGAAATAATGATAGCTGGCTCTATTTTTTCAGGTTTTTAAAAATTCTTTATGTTTTATTATTTCATGGCATGGACATGTGTTTTCTTCTTTATTAATTTGATCTGTTTATTGACTGCTTTTCATTAGTAGAAAGTAATGCACCTAGCAGGAATATCTTCTATGTAATGTGCTCTGGAATCTGCCAGTCCTGAAATAAACCCTGGTGCATCCTGTGCATCCAGAGCTCTGGGGGAAAGCGTGAATTCCACTTGCTCTTTATTGTTGTCGTTTCTGCTGAGACCTTTAGCCCGGAAGGCATAATACTGACTCTGGAGCTGAGAACAGGCATGGGAGAGCTGTGTGCTGCAGGCAGGAGTCTGGGAAATAAGCAGATCATAGCACCCTCTGTTACCTGTTTATTTAGTATTCTGGAGGGGAGGAGTGATTCAAAAAAGAGGAGAAGCAACATAAAATACAAGTGTAGTGTTCTCTGAGAGGAAGTCACCGACCCAGAGACGTTTAGATAAGACATTGCTTTGATGGAAAATTTTGAAGTTATAATTCTCAACTTTGGAGGCTCAGCGCCTGAAATTCATAGTTCAGAGCTCCTCCTTAATTAAGACGAGCCTGAAGGCAGAGTGTCAAAGGAAACCTCGGTGCCTCCACAGTTCTTCCCGTGTTAGCGAGTGCTGTGGGCTTTTATGTAGCTGGGTCATGACTCAACGAGGCTGGATGGAAATGCCCACACAGTTACACAATGGACAGGAGGTTCCACCTTTCCAGGTGGGGGATCATATTACAACTTAATCCTTTTGGCAATCACAGATGGGCAGTTATCCTGATCAACTTATGCTTTCAACATAAAACCCCTTTATGTTCAGTTATTCCTTTAAATCTGGTAACTGGGTCTGTGAAAAGGAGCTGTGAGTATTGTTGGTGCAAAGATCTGTCGGGAAAGGTTTGGCTGGCAAAGATACCACCTTGGAATTAGAAGGCGGTGGTCCCTTGCTGAAGAGTGTTGTGTGATCCCCGGGGCACTGTGAAGTTTAGATTAGAGGGCTTCCCTCTGCGCCTTATCGTGAGGTTGTCCAGTAGACCGCCATGGACTTGGATTCCCTGGTTCTCTTTGTATGTTTGTTTTCTCAGCTGTAACTGGGCACAGGAGAATCTGAGAAGCTTACTGCGGTTTGTGGAAAGGGGATGATAAAGTGAACCTGAAAGCACTTGCAGGAGAACGTGCTCTAGGAATGCAAAGTGCTGCTGCTCGAGTAGACATGGCGATCATCGCAGTTAGACAGGGCGGCCTTGAACTCTGACTTTCTGCAGCAAGTAGATTGGCTTCGTGACCTGGGCACATCGGTTACTTCCCATTAGCTGACCTCTAACCTAACGGAGTGAGGTTTAACATGACGGACATCCTTGTGCCTGAGGCAGTTTGGGCTGCCTTAACACAGTACTGTAACCTGGTGGCAGGAGAACAATTTATTGCTCACAGTTCTGGAGGTTGAAGTCTGAGATCAAGTCCAGTGTGGTCAGCTTCTTGTGGAGAGCCCTCTTCCTGGTTTACAGACAGCTATCTTTTGCCCTGTTCTTAGATGGCAGGGAGAGAGCTGGCTCTGTCGCCTCTTCTTATGAGCATAGCAATCCCATTCATGCGGGATCTACCCTCATGATCCAGTTACCTCTCAAAGACCCCTATCTCCAAATGCCATCACACACACACACACACACACACACACACACACACACACACACACGTTAGGATGCAAGAATGGAATCAGGAGGGCTACCTAGGGGCCTCTTAGCACAATGAGTGAGAGTGGAGGTCGTGGAGGCAGAGGAAATCAGAAGCTGGTGCTATAGGAAGGGGAGTGGTGAGGTCTTATGGGTTGAGTGGTATTTTCCAAATTTATATGTGGAATCCCAACTCTAGAAGCTCAGGATGTGATGGCACTTGGATACAGCATATTTATTTATTTATTTATTTATTTATTTATTTATTTATTTATTTTTGGTGGTACTGGGGTTCCTGGAAACCCTTCTACTTCTGGGCTACACTCCCAGACCTATTTTATATTTTTATTTGGAAACAGGGTCTCTTAAGCCAGCAAGGCTGGCTTCAAACCTGCGCGATCCCCCTGTCTCTGCTTCCCAAGCGCAGGGATTACAAACGTGTGCCACCACGCCCGGCACTGGATACAGCATCTTTAAAGAGTTGAAATAAGTTTGTAGTGTGAATCCTACTCTCCTATGACTGGTGTCTTTATAAGAGTATAAGGACACAGGCATTCACGGAGGAAGGCCATGTCTAGAGACAGAGGGGAGGAGAAGCTGTCTCCAATCAACAAGAGAGGCCTCAGAAGAAACTGATCCTAGTGACAACTTTATCTAGACTTCAGAGTTGTGAAAAATACACTTCTGGCTAACTAGTATGTAAGACAAAGTTCATAGTGCTGGCTAACTAGTACATAAGACAAAGGAATCAAAGATTATGCCTAGGTTTGTGGCTTGAGAAACTGGATACTTAAGGGTCTCATTACCAGCATGAGTAAAGTTGAGGAAGGAACCGGTCTGGAGTACATATAGGGGTGTTGGGAATGTGGAATATTGAGAGGTAAATTTGGCTGTTTTATGTTGGAGATGCCTACCCGTATGCCAAAATGTTATCAAATAGGCAGCTGTATGTATAAACCTAAGTAGTTTATTAACTGTTGCAGAAATGATGCGGATAAATAGCTTGGACTCTGTGATCCAGTCCAGTCATTTCTGGATTTCACCATGAAGAGTTGGCTCTATGGCGCTAGTATCTATCAGTGTCAGGAAGTTGGACTCTCTGTTCTTCTGTATTGAAGGAACTATGTGTTGCATGATTTCTGAGTCTCTCAGAGTCAACAGCCTTGGACAGACACAAAAGGGTCAAATGTCACCTCACAAGGACATCCCAAATTTGGAAGCATCTGGGACATTGTGAAAAAAATGACTGGATTGTACATCACGAGATGTGGCTTTGGGTATGAACTCTGCCCTTTCTAGACGAGTCTAGTTATAAACTCAGAATCTGACTTTTGGGTGCATTTTATAGTGATTCCTATCAAGAGTGATTCTTTTCTCTTTAGGGTATTTTTCAAGGCAGGTTTCTGTTGTTGTGTGATGGAGTGCTAGTCACTTGAGTTCCTACAATGTTCTGCACAATGAACGAACCCATATTTCAATCAAGTTTCAAAACTCAGTTGTAGCCGGAAAGCCTGAGTTCCCATACACTGCAACAGTGGTGTGTGTGTGTGTGTGTGTGTGTGTGTGTGCGCGTGCGTGCGTGTGTGTGTGTGTGTGTGTGTGAGAGAGGGACCACTGACAGGGAGTGCCATCAGCATGGCCACTTGACCCAGGGTATGTTCCATTTATATATATATATATATATATATATATATATATATATATATGTGTGTGTGTGTGTGTGTGTGTGTGTGTGTGAGAAGGACCACTGACAGGGAGTGCCATCAGCATGGCCACTTGACCCAGGGTATGTTCCATTTATATATATATATATATATATATATATATATATATGTGTGTGTGTGTGTGTGTGTGTGTGTGTGTGTGTGTGTGTGTGTGTGAAGGACCACTGACAGGGAGTGCCATCAGCATGGCCACTTGACCCAGGGTATGTTCCATTTATATATATATGTGTGTGTGTGTGTGTGTGTGTGTGTGTGTGTGTGTGTGTGTGAAGGACCACTGACAAGGAGTGCCATCAGCTTGGCCACTTGACCCAGGGTATGTTCCATTTATATATATACGTGTGTGTGTGTGTGTGTGTGTGTGTGTGTGTGTGTGTGTGTGTGTATTGGTACCGGGGATGGAACCCAGGGCCATTATATCTCTGAGCTACACCCCCAGGCCTATTTTTGTTTTTTGTTTTTTTTTGGTGGTACTGGGGTTCCTGGAAGCCCTTCTACCTCTGAGCTACACTCCCAGACCTATTTTTACATTTTTCTATTTTTTATTCTTTATTTTGAAATAGAATCCTATTGAGTTGCAAAGGGCCTTGTGAAGTAGCTGAGGCTGTCTGCGAACTGTGATCCTCAGGCCTGTGCCTCCCAAGTGCTGGGATTACAAGCTTGTGCCACCACGCCCGGCTCCATTTATATAGTTTTATGCTCTGTGATTGTATGTGGTCACAGGTTCACAATGATGGGACTGAAGGATGTTCATCTTCAAACTTGGGATATGTAGCTCTATCTGCCTCTAGAGTATTCTAAATTCCTATTTTTATCATAAAGCCTATAATGCGCATGTGGATGTAGAAGCAATATTGCATCATGTTCTTTTGCTTTAAAATTTTCATTTATCCAAAATGAACACTTAAGTATCTTTTTCTGACATGTCTTAGTTAAAAAAATGCAGAACCATGCCAGGCCCCTCTTGACCTCTGAAAGACCTTTGTGATAAGAGCTACCTGAAAGATAAGTCTGAGGATTAATGAAGCTTTAATACTTTAATATTCTACCATGTGCTGACAATTTCTGAAAATTCTGGGCAACTGAGAGCAAAGAGGGATGTCTTTTGGGGTTGGATGTGCTGGGGGTTGAACTCAGGGATGTTCTATCTATGAACCATATCCCTGCCCTATTTTATTGAGCAAAGGATGGGATCCTGTTCTTTGCATCAACAAGGATGAATCTGGAGGACATGATGAGTGAATTAAGCCAGGCACAGCAGGACAAGGGCCACATGACCTCACTCACGGGAGGAGTCTGATGGAGTCTACTCAGAAGCAGAGAGTAGAAAGACATCATCAGAGGCTGGGGTGGGGTGTTGGGGTAGGAAGGGGATGGGGAGTTGTCATTCAAAGGCCACTAAGTTCCATATAGGCAGGAGGAGTAGGCTCTGATATCTATCGCACAACAGGGTGATTATGGGCAATAAGAATGTATTACATATTTCTTTTTGTGTGTGTGGTGCTGAGGATGGAACCCAGGGGCATTCTGCTTCTGAGCTACACCCCCAGCCCTCTATTTTATTCTTTTTGTTTATTTTGAAACAGGGTCTCACTAAGTTGCAGAGGGCCTTGCTAAGTAGCTAAGGCTGGCTGTGAACTGGGATCCTCCTGTCTCAGCTTCCCAAATATTACAAACATGTGCTACCATGCCTGGCTTATATATTACAAACTAGATTAAAATTCAAATGTCTCACCATAAAAAATAGCATCTAAGAAGGAGATGGATATGATTTTTGCGGTACTGGGGATGAAATCTAGGGGCATTCTACCTCTGAGCTACACCCCCAGTCCTACTTTTTATTCTTTTTTTTTTTACTTTGAAACAAGGTTTCACTGAGTTGCAAAGGGCCTCACTAAGTAGCTGAGGCTGATCTGTGAACTGCGATCCTCCTGTCTCAGCCTCCCAAATGGTGGGATTGCAAGTGTGTACCTCTGTGGCTGGGTGGATCGCAGTGGTCCTTGGAGTTTTTGCTCAGGTCTCTCCCCCCTCTTTCTCCAACTGGCCCCTGTGTCTCCTCAGGTGGCCCTATGCATGGGTTGTGGTGTGCCCCTCGTCTTGGGAATCTGGGGTGCCATACTGCCCCACTGACAGCTGTCTCCTGACCTCTTGAGCGCACCTCTCCTGAGTGATAAGTGTACTAGATTTTTGTCACTGCCATGTCAAATCTGTGGTGGCTCAGTTTGGGGGCTCAAGAACAGGGTGCTGGCATCAGCTTGGTTCTTGGTGGCATCACGTCATGGTGGAGAACAGGGGTGGAGGATGTGAAGGAGCTAGCAGGTTCCATCCCAGAGCAGCAGAGAGAGTCTGTTGTTCTGTCCCTCCAAGGACGTGCCCCAGGGACCGAAGGAACACCCATCCACTAGGCCTCTCTTCTCAGAGTCCACTGCCTCCCAGCAAAACCACCCCGAGGACCAAGCCCGCAGCCACTCAGACTTCTGGGGACATCAGCCAGATCCAAACCTTAACAATAATGAAGCTTATGGTTGCCAAATGCGGAGGTGTTATGATGACCCATCTCACCGTGTGTATAGGGATCTGAAGGGAAACACACCAAGGCCTGTGTGCTTGGAGGTTTCATTGCTTGGAACCTCAGGATGATGTTTAATTACGATGCATCAATGAAAGTATTAAAAAACATGAAACCTACATTCAGGAAGTGCTCTGTGGCTCAGTAGTAGTTCATCTCTTCCCCTTTCCCATTTTATGGCTGGGACATTTGGTGGAGGCTCAATAAACTGTAGTTTCAACAAGAATAGCAGATATTTATTGGCCGAGACTAGTTGGCATGTCCTGGCATGCAGGAAAGGACAGTTATTCACGTTCTTACAGACCTTCCAGTCTAATGGGGATACACAGATAGGTGGCAAATAAATGTAGGCTGTGTATGTAGATACCCTACAGAATAGCAAAGCAGGACGGGAAGGCAGAGAGTTATAAGAGATTGTATTTTTATATAGAATGGTGAGAAACCGACATTTGAGCAGAGACTGGAACTCATGATAGGGTTTGATGAGGTTGAGTTTGACTAAGTATTTGCATTGGGGGAATTTGTTCACTGTGAGAAGATGGTTTGGGGTTAGCAGCTGGGATGTTTCAAGATTCAAGAGCGCTCCAGAATGGAGACTGTCTTCTGCCCCTGCTTCGACCCTAGTACCACAAAGAGAGAAAGAAAGAAAGGAAGGAAGCAAGGAAGGAAGGAAGGAAAGAAGGAAAGGAAGGAAGAGAAGGAGAGGGAGGGAGAAAGAAAGGAAGCAAGGAAGGAAGGAGGGAAGGAAGGCAGGCAGGCAGGCAATAACAGAAAAGAAAAAGAGAAGAAGAGAAAGGTAGAGGAACCCCTTGGTGACTGATGATATTGACAGCCTGTTTTATCTACTCTATAGTATAAGGCTTTAAAATTATAACTATCAATCTTCAAAATGAAATGTAACAATACTTTTAAAAATAAAAATTTGCATACTGCACAAGTTCAATTTATCAGGGTAGTATTTGACTTTGGTCACAATTTTGGCAAGGTATCTAACCTAAAAAAGCCTTTCCATTCAATTAAAAGGTATATTTGGTGCTCGTTGCCATTGTTATTATTTTGTTGTTGTATACTGGAGAGTTGTTTCTTTACTGAGAATATGGACAGGATGAGTTACTTTGTGTTGACTTTCAATATTGGCCAGACAACAGAAGGTATTGCCTAGAGCAGGCTGCATAAAACAAAAATAGAATATAATAGTCAAATTCTCCCCTTGAACCCTGAAACTTGTTTGTAGAGGTAGCTGCAAATATCACAGCTATTCTTCTCAATTCACTCTTTATTTTTTGCTGTACTTAGATTGAACTCAGGGACATTCTACCTGTGAGCTGCATCCTCAACCCTATTTTATTATTTTTATTTTGAAACATGGTCTCACTAAGTTGCTGAGGGCCTCGCTAAATTGCTGAGGCTGGCCTTGAACCTGCAATCCCCCTATCTCAGCCTCCCAACTATTGACAGGCATGTGTCACCATGCCTGGCTTTTCTGTATTTGAAGCGTGCAGTTCAAATCTTGTTTAAAGGAGAAGCGGAATCGTGTCAAAATGTTTCAGGAGATGCCTTGGGTAAGACATAATCCAGTTTGGTGATGACATATCTACGGAACCTAAATAGAGACGACTACCACTCTCCTTAGATCAGGCCGTAGCTCTTAAAGGGGCTTATTTAAAAATCTAGAAAGAATGCTATGTCCTTGACTAATGTCTACAGAGGACTTGTAAGTGATCCCAAAGAGGAAAGTAGGAAGTGTTACATCTTAATTTTGACCTAGCAAAGTTCCTGCCTGGGTCTGGTCAGTCGCTTTGAGAAATTTTAGAGGGAATGCTGGCTAGATCAACACAAGGAAAAGGGCAATTAGCAGAACAGGAATCGCAAGAAGCTTAAACAGATGGGAGAATACACAAGGCTTCTGAGGACTCCCAACCACTCGGGTCCTCATGGGCTTCAACGACCGGTCCCACTGGGTCAGGATGGCTTCTCGGGCTCCGGGCCACTTCCCTGGGCCCACCAGCCGAAACTGGTAGGGGCTACAAGGGCCAAAGAAAACTTCCATGGCCAATCTGGGGTCTCTGAGAAACAGCCAGACCATGTTGGGCTTTGCCCCAATGAAGGAGGCCAGTTCATCCATGTATACGATGTAGTCCGTCTGGATGGTCTCGCTCTTACCAAACCTAGAGGCGGAAGAGGAAATGTTACCATGGATAAGTAAACTCTGCGTAGACACACAAACAGGGAGAAAAACCTCACATATTCCTCTCTGTAGGAATCAGTGTCAATTTTGTGTTGGGAAAGATAATATTGCTTATTTATTCTATATTCTGTAGTTGGGTCAAAAACTTTTGCCTGGATCTCACTTGGAGATTCCCCAATGCTGGAGAACAGTTGAGAAGATTTTTTTCTTCGTAGAGAGGATTGAATCTAGGAGCTTTAAACCTCTAAACTACATCACCACCCACTCACCCCCTCATTTTTGAAACAGGGTCTCACTAGATTGCTGAGGGTTCCTCTAAATTGTTGAGGCTGGTTTTGAACCAAGTGAGCCTCCTGTCTGAGCCTCCCAAGTACTGGGATTACAGGCATGTACCACCATGCCTGGTGAGAAGATCATTTTGATCCCCATTGGCAGAGAGATTAGCAGCCCCTTGCTGGGTGAAGTGAGCTGTTCTTGGCCCCTGAACTAATACTAATCAGGAACAGAGCTCAGCTTTCCATTCCCATGCTGTGGAGCCACTTTTATTACAGGTATCTATCTGAAGCATCAGCTTAAAGGCTCTTTGGGCTCAAGAATAGAATTCCATATCTGTATGCTCCCAATGTCTTTGATTTCCAATCATTCATTTCTGGGGCTTCTTCTTGGTTGTATTGCAGGAGACACGGAAGGATTCTCAGTCCTCCTTGGTCTGGCCATGCACTATGCATCTTACACTAACAGGACTTATGAGTTTGGGTGCAAAGAAATCTTCACTACCGTTTCTGGAGTGGATGAATGTAGCTCATGGGTATCACCTCAATGACTTCATGAAGGATAATTTCAGGCAGGAAAGTTCCAAGTATTCACAGATTCTGGATTTTTTCCTACACAAATCCGAGACGTCTCTCACAACAGGTGCTCTTACCATTTGAGCTTCTTCCCCATTTTCTCATCGATGTCATCCATCATGTCTTTCACAGAAGGCAAAGTACAAATTCCTGGAAAAAATAGGGAAGGGCGTAATAATTGCTAAATCAGTCTGACACAGGAATAGCTTGACATTGCTCCTTTTTAATGAGTAATAAATCATATCAGTTATCAACAATTTCTTTTTGAATCACCATCTAGCAAAATAAGATCTAGAGCAGATGAGCAGGCGATCATTTTGAGATGACACGCCATTCATTCATCCCTAGTCCTGTCAGAACAAATCCTTGTCACAGTAATTAATGACTATTACCTGAACAGCTTTGTATGTTTGCTCTTAAACTGATTACCAGATGTTCACATCAGTTTCAGGGATCATATTCTAATTTCTTAGCCATATTTTTAATAAAGTTGTCTAATAAATTATAGCCAATTTTAGGTGAAGTGACAAGAATTTTTTTCAATATTTTAAGAAAAAAAATTTGTAGAAAATAATCTTGCTTTTCCAGAAAAGGGAATTTCCAGCAGATAATATACAGGGTGAAGGCTCGTGGCTCACTAAGCCAACAGTTCTTAGATGTCACTAGGGATATGGACTTGTCTATAAGTCATCAAGGACATAAGGAACTTCAGAAGAAAAGATCTGATTAGGGACTGTTCCATAATTTCAGGCTCACATAGGTCTACAGAGTTTTCTGACACACAGACTCAACTACTTCAAATCGAAGATGATTTCTTTGACAGTCTGGGAGTCACCCTGCATGAGATTAGAACTCCTTGCTCAGATATGGTTGCTCAAGCCCTACAGTGACTTGCTGAGTTCCCAGCCCAACGATCCTTACAGAGGTCACCAGCCGCTGTTTGCAGATTTGAGCTGATTTCCAAACCTTGGAACCTGTCTTGTCCTTGGGCAGGAGAAGGGATTGGAAAGCAACTGTTCAGCAGCCCACCAGCGATGGCCATCGGATGGCTTATAACTGGCCCCTCTGTCCTGGGACTCTTCTCTAAAACTGGGTTGTTTGCTTCCAATCCTGTTGGCCCTAAGCCTGAGCTGTTGCCTTACACGGCAATCAATTGCCTTATATCCTTTTTCTCAGAGCCTAAGTTATTGCTCTTGCTCTTCCAGAGAGCAAATGTCAACCCTGCCTTATTCCAGTCTCTGGACCTGAGCCCTCAGCAGGAGCCAGTGTAATATCTCAGGTCATCACCTCCCCGGCTGCTGTGACATCGCCCTGGGAGCCTGCAGCTCCTCTCTGCCTGGGCAGGAGTAGGTAAGGGAGGTTCAGAGATATGTAGGGCTACTGTGAGTGAAGGTCCAGGGGAGAGAGGTGGCCAGGCTGCGGTGGCAGATTCTATTTTCCCACCATACAAACAATCTTTAAGCCCCAGCAAGTCAGGACAGGACTGGAGACCTTAGAAATGTCTTTAGAAGGAAACCAGACTGCTAAGAACCCCTCATCCAGAACGTTTGCAACTCAAGGTTCAGGGAAACAATGAACTCTAGTATGTCTATTCTTTGATCATGTGCCTGTCCACAAGTTATTCAAAGGTTCTCGTGCCCCTGACCCCAATGCCCATTGCTGGTGGGTGTTGGCTGCCTTCCTTCTGGGCCCCAGCCAAGTTTGTTTTCTCTTTATAATAACAGGATGTCAGTATTCTTGAATCATGGTGGCTGACTCTGTGCCCCTAATGTTTTTGGCCTCTAACCACCCACTGCTTGTTCTTAACTAGCTGGGGAGAAAATGGCAACAGAAGATCCACTCCCTTTCCAGAAATCACATTTTATATGACCATGGATAGCTGGAGTTGGCTGGCTACTGGCTTGCAAACATCTCTTCTTGTTAAACCTTCCAAGCAATGTAATTCTACTGAGTGTCGACATCACAATTTTATAAAGTGGCCGTACACGCAAGACCAGGAACTTTGGTGTTCTCGGTTGAGTGAGTGATGGTGAATAGCTCTAAGGAATTATATATGACAATAAAACGCCTCTAATAATATCTTACAGCTGAACATGATAATTCAATGTGATGTATTTCAAATTGCTTGTAAAACACAGCACAATATAAAGTTTATATATTCTCAAACAAGGGTTGTGGTCCTTGTAGTTAGGACTGTTATTTTCACACTCAAAGGCATGCTCACATACTGGTGTGGTGGCATACACCTGTAAACCCAGTACTTGGGAGACTAGGACAGGAGGATCGCAGGTTCAAGGCTAGCCTAGAGATGTTGTGAGACTCTGTTCCAAAATGAAATATAAAAAGTGCTATGAATGTAGCTTGGAGGCAGAATGCCTCCAGGATCAATCCCCAGTAGCAAAAACCAAGCCAAGCCAAGGCAAAACAAGACAAAACAAAAGCAAAGCCCCCTTTCCTCTTACCCTTTATTACTTTCACAGCCCAGCGGGCCTGCAGGTCAACCGTGGGGATGGCGGCCCCAAGAGACTGGACCAGGCCGATCACAGCCAAGCTGGGCTTCTCTAGCTGGGGTGGGAAGATGCCTTTAAACAGGGTGACCTCGTGGTTTCTGCTTTTGATAATGGAGTCATCCAGGAAGGGGTAGGCAGAATCATAGCCTGTCGCAAAGATGACACAGTCAGCCTCGAACACGGTCCCGTCCTCGAACACAGCTGAGGTCTCCGTGAACTCTTTGACGTTGGGCTTGATGGACACCTTGCCACATAGGATGCGGGCCGGCAGCTCATCGTTGAAAACGGGCTCCTTCCTCAGGGTTCTGTATGGACAAAGGAGATATCAGTAGAAAAGTCCTATTAGGATAACTTTGGGGAAAGGGCTTGATTATTGTGTGACTCTGTGTGTGTGTGTGTGTAGAGAGAGAGAGAGAGAGAGAGAGAGAGAGAGAGAGAGAGAGAGAGAGAGAGAGAGAGAGAGAGAAAGAGGAGGGAAGAGAGAGAGAAGAAAGGAGAGAGGAGAGAGGGAAGAGGAGAGGGGAGAGGGGAGAAGGGAGAGGAAGAATAGGCATTGGAAGTGCTAGACCTGCCATTTATTCACAACCACCATCATTAGTCTCTCTCTTCACCATCATGTTGAAACTGCTCTTGTCAAACCTCAGAATGGAGCTGGAGGATACAAGAGCTCACGCCCACGTACCACACGGCTCAGCTGACCACTTGTGCTTGACGCAGCGGTGGCTGCCTCTCTCTAGAAACACCACCTGCATCTTGCTCCTGGCACCTGCCTCTCTCAGTTCCTGTCCTACCTCCCTGGCTTCTTCCCCAGAATCTCCCACCAACTTTTCCTTCTTTTCCTGACCTGACCCAGGCCTCAGACCCTCTGCCTTCTCTACCCACAGTCATTCTGCAAGAGACATCATCAGATTTAACCTACAGCTTGACCTCCTTTTGGTCTTGGGTGTCACACTCAACATTTTCTACCTGAAAGTCTAGTAAAGCATCCCAATTTTGATGTAGCTAAAATGAACCCCCCGATTTTCTTGCCGTCTTCTGTCTCTTGATAAGCATCAACACCCCCAAAGTCTCGATGACATCCTTGCTCCCTTTCTTGCCTCCAATCCTTTATCCAGCCTAAAAGAATTTCTTTGGGTCTCCCCTCCAGCTGTGGCCGGCATCTGCCCACTTGTGGCCTTTTGCGGCTAATGAGCCTCACCCAGCCTCCCTCTGCCATCCGGTTTTCTGGCCTCATAACTAACTCGTGTGGTGCCTGTCCTCACACTGATTGATGAGCAGTGCAGCAAGAGTGACTGCAGTGTGAACTCAGCCTGTCTCCAGCATGCTCAGACGCCCGCGGCTTCCGCTGGATTCAGAGCAAAAGCTCCTCATGGGGTCTACACGGCCCAACACCATCTGGCGATTTCCATGACTCTGGTTTCACCTTCTGTTCCTCTCCAGGAAGAGAGGCCCATTGCCATTACTAAGCATGCCCATCGTGTCCCCGGAGGGGCCCTGGCTGTGTCTTCTGGAGCATGCTCTACCCTCACCCTGGCTCATCTCTCCGTCTCCTTGAGGGATTTCCTTAAAAGCCATTGTCTCCCTGAGACCCACTCTTGAAAAAGGTCCTTTTGGTGCTCGCCATCACCCTGGCCTGCTTTGATTCCTTCCCCACAGCCCACATCAAGTTGTCTGGTTTTTTTTTTTTTTTTTTTTTGGGTACTGGAGATTGACTGCAAGGGTATTCTACCTCCAAGATATGCCCCCAGCCCTTTTGTTTTGTTTTGAAACAGGGTCTCACTAGGTTGCTGGGAGTCTTGCTAAGTTGCTGAGGCTGCTGTTGAACCTGCAATCTTCCTGTTTCAGCCTCCCGCATGTACCACCACACCCGGCTCTGCCATCGTCTGTCTGTTCTTGCTACTCACCTGGAGGCTACTCCAGGAGAGGAGAGGATTTCTGCTGGCTTTATCCACTCCCGGGTCCACAGGGCTTAACCCAAGACCAGGCACAGGATGAATTCTTAATTTGTGTTTCTCTATTAATAAATTCGCTTGAGATTTTGACTTTTCACGCCACATCAGAGTCATGTCTTATCCTATGATGCTCATGGAGGAGGTGCAGGAGAAAGGGGGAGAAAGCTGGAGACCAGAACTGGGGGCCCGCCTTCCCGTTGCGTGTGTGGAGAGGGCAGGAGGCGCTCTCTGGCTTTGCTGAGCTTTGCCCAAGTGTGAGGTAGTAGGAGCTGGAAGCTGAGGACGGGGGCTCCGGGACCAGCAGACCTGGGCTTGTTTTGAATCCTCCTTCCCAGCTGCGGGACTTTGGTAAAGTTATTAACTACACTGGACCTCTGTGTTCTCATCTCCAAAACCCTAGCAGATACCTTCCCATAGCTGTAGTGAAGATAAAATGCAGTAAGGGATATCAGGTCCGAGTGGAGACTTGGTAAGACTCTGACCTGCATTAAATGCTTAAAACATGTCCCCTATTGTCATTATGGTGGGAACTTGTTGTTTAAGTATTGTATAACTTTCCAGCTATGCACACCTGCTAAGGGAGCCGTGTGGAAATCTTCATGTTTGCTTTAGCCTCTGCTATGTGAGACGTGATTACTCCACCAGTGCTTAGATTTGCTTTGGGGTCACCACACTCATGAAGGGTTGTTGACACTGAAATAAAACCCAGTGGGCACCTCGCGTTTAACCCCACGTTACCCGTCCAAAGGCATCAAGCCATAGTTCTGGTGCTTGAAGCGGGCGTTCATCTGCTTCATGTACCACCAGTTGGAGATGGCAGTTGGCAGGCGGTTCTTAAGGAAGGTCTGGAATCGTGTGATGAACACCATGTCCCAAGGGTAGCCATCGTCCCAGACCCGGCTCATCACCCACGATCCGCTTCTGGAGCTGATGAGGACCTTCAGAAACACCAGTCCCACCGGGAATAGAGTGAGCATGTGTAGTGGGCCTCATCCGGTGTTCCTGTGTCCCCCTTTATTTTATTTTATTTTTTGCAGTACTGGGGATGGAACCCAGGGGCATTCTACCCTCCGAACTATACCCCCAGCCCCATTTTTTATTCTGTATTTTGTAACAGGGTCTCACTGAGTTGCAAAGGGCCTCACTAAGTAGCTGAGGCCGTCTGTGAGCTGTGATCCTCTTGTCTCAGCCTCCCGAATGCTGGGGTTACAAGTGTGTGCCACCACGCCTGGCTCCATGTCCTCCTTTAGAAGTGAGTTACTGCCCCAGCTCCTGGGGTACCACTAGGAATCACACAGCTGTCTACTCTCTTTGGGAGCTGCTTTGGTTGAAAAGATGGGCCTCAGTCAAACTCAGAAAAGTCTTAGACCCTTCCTCAGTCCCCTGCCTCCAGTGGCTGGCTGGTGTAGGCATGAAAGGCTCAGCCAGGGGCCATTCAAAGCACCATCCAGCTTTGGTGTACGGTCCAGGGCAGCTTCCATTCCTTCCTGCAGAGTCGGGGATCTGGAGCACACTCCGGGGTAAACATGCCCGTCTCTCAGCAGCGTCTCAGGCTCGGCCACTCTGCCCTGCTGTTCAGGCACACTTACATATTTAATTAAATCTTCTCTGGCATAGGGGCCAGTGACTGAATTCTAGTTGGAGTTTCCTCAGTGCTTAATCTGTCTTGCTATCTACAAGCAATCAACTCTGACCCCGAAATAGGCATTTTGAACTAATAGGCCTGGCCACCATTCTACAAGAAGGCAAGAAATTGGAACTGGACAACCATGGGCCCAGATCGTGGCTCTCCTGCTCACTAGTGAAGTGACTTCGAGAAATGTCTCTAGCCTCTCTCATCTCCTTTCCTCGTTTCTAAAATGAGTGAGTCGGCACCGACCACTCAACTTTGTGTGAGGCTCCATTCAGTGTGGTCATCTACACAATGTAGCTGATATCACCTAGCATATGAATACGTAGAAAATGTCCATTTTGCCGGGCGTGGTGGCGCACGCTTGTCATCCCAGCATTCGGGATGAGACCGGAGGATCGCGGTTCGCGGACAGCCTCAGCTACTTAGTGAGGCCCTCTGCAACTCAGTGAGACCCAGTTTAAAAATAAAGAAAAAAAAATAGGGCAGGGGGTGTAGCTCCGAGGTCAAATGCCCCTAGGTTCCATCTCCATACCTGCAAAAAAACAAACAAACAAAAAATTATATATATAAAGTTATTTGTAAAATTATTTACATTTAAAATTATATGTAAATTATAATTATGCAACTGTCTGCCCTGTTTGGGAGCTTCTTTGGCTGAAAAGATAGGCCTCACTCAGAACTCAGGTAATTTTTTTATTTTTAAAATTTTTTTGTGTCTATATTATTTCAATTTATTTTATTTTTTTTTATTGGTGCATTGCATTTGTACATCATAATGGGGAACTCAGATAATTTTATATAAGGTCATTTATATATATTATGTGTAAATTTTTCATATAACATTTTATATCTCTTTTACTGATGAGGAATCTGAGAATTAGAAGGACTGATGAGCCATAACGTTGACCCCGAACCCACTCTAGATTTAGGGAAAGTGATCTGACATGTGTGAGGCTCCAGATGTCTTGAAGAACACTGTAGGTGGCAGCTCACTCCTCACTCATGTTCTGCCTTGGTGCATTATCCCATTCATTCATTCATTCATTCTCTCATTCCAGTGCTGGGATTAAACCTAGGAGCATTCTACCCATGAGCTACACCCCCAGCCCTATTTTACTTTTTATTTGGAAACAGGGTCTCACTGAGGTGCTGACAGCCTCACTAAGTTGCTGAGGCTGGCTTTGAACCTGTGATCCTCCTGTTTCAGCCTCCCAAATGCTGGGATTACAGGTGTGCCCCACCACACCAGGCTCTATTATCCTATCCCAAACCTCACTTGTTGCCTAGGAACCCGACCTCTATGAGCTACCATTTAGTTGTCATAGCAAGGACCCTGCCCTCCCTTCTCCCCGTCTCCATCACACCTATCAAGCGGCGGTGCTCGTCTCTGTTCTCGTAAGGTGTCCCAGAGGATGTAGGGCGCGGTACCTGTTCAGCTGTGTGGCTGAGCTCCGCAGCGATGTCACAGGCCGAATTCCCCAGGCCGATGAGCAGCACCCGCTTCCCCCGCCAGGCCTCTGGCTCCTTGTAGTCCCTGCTGTGGAAGCATGTGCCTCTGAACCGTTCCAGACCTGAGCAAAGAGTGGGAAACAGGAGCCAAACTGGTTTCCAGTTAAAAACACAACCAACTCCTTCAACAGCGGTGGGTTCCTGGGCGGATGCAGTCACATGTAAAGGAGCGCTAACACGCCGAGCATGTTAAGATTTAACAGAGGTTTTAGCCGGGTGTGGTGCTGCACACTGGTAATCCTAGTGTTAGGGAGACGGAGACGGGAGGATCATAGGTTTGAGGCCAGCCTCAGCAACTTAGTGAGACCCTGTTTCAAAATAGAAATTTAAAAACGGGGCTAAGGTTATAGCTCAAAAGTAGAACACCCCTGGCTTCAATCCCCAGTATCAAAAAAGAAAAGAAAAGAAAAGGAATATATTTAGCACCTGTTTGTATTTTTATTTAAAAGAAAAAAGACACTGGTGTGGTTTGGGTTTGGATTGGAGGCCCATGTACTGGAAGCTTGGCGTGCTGGTGTGGGAGTGACGGAACCTTTAGAGGATGAGGCCAAGAGGAAGGTGGATTGGTCATCACCAAACAGCACCCTCAGAAGGGATGAAGTTTGGCTGGGTGGAGTGAGTTTAGTTCTACGAAAATGGGTTATTATTATTATTATTATTATTATTATTATTATATTTGTGGTACCTGGGATTGAACCCAGGGACATTCTACTTCCAAACTACATGGCCCAGCTCTATTTTATTTTTTAGTTTGAAACAGGGTCTCACTAAGTTGTGGAGGGCCTTGAATATGTGATCCTCCTGTCTCTGCCTCCCAAGTGATGGGATTGCAGATGTGCACCACTACACCCAGCTGAAAGGTTGTTATTTTAAAGAGCAAACCTGGCCTCTGAATCTCTTTGGTTTTCTTTCCATCATATATTGACCCCTTCTACATATGGCCAGTTCCCTTCTTCCTTTTTTTTTTTTGTCATGCTGTGATGCAGCCAGGGGGTCCTTGCTAAAATTCCAGCACCATATTGTTTGGATCTTCCAGTACCTAGATTTCTGAGTCAAATAAACCTCTCTATAATGTATGCAGCCTCAGGCATTCTGGTACAGTTGCAGAAAAGTTAATACAGATATCATCAACATATCTATTTTTCTCAGGTACTTAAATGGTAGCCTAAATTTCAGCCTTACCTGGGAAGGATTCTTTTGGTAGGTTGGGGTATACATGATGGCCAGAACAAATCATTACCGCATCAAAGACAGCCGATTCTTTCTTACCATTCTTCTCAGTGGTAACATCCCATTGGCCAGTAATTGAGAAGTCGGGACGTTTGTTTATACTGGAGACAAGCGTCTAAGAGAAATTCAGAAAGAAAGTCTGCTCTTCTAAGCTGATAGGTTGATTTGGGGAGAATTGTATGAAAAACACCCATAGTAAATAGCTGCTTAGAAAAATGCTTAATTCACTGGTAGGGTCTATCTGACCAATTCAAAATTCCCCGAGAATGAGTCAAGACGTTACATTTTTGTCCCTGTGTGTTTTCTTGTATGTGAGTGGTGTTTTTGTAGTACAAGAGCAACATCCCTCGCCAGGTGCAATTGTGCACTCCTGTAATCTTAGGGCTTGGGAAGCTGACAGGAGGGTTGCAGGTTTGAGACCAGACTCAACAATGCTAGAGGCACTCAGTGACCTAGGGAGAGCCTGTTTCACAGCAAAACATAACAAAGTCTGGGGCCCAGCTCATCCCTAGGATGACAGCGACGACCACAATACCACCACCACCATCACAACAACAACAACAGCAACAACAACAGCAACAACAACAGCAACAGCAACAACAGCAGAGCAACACCTCTTTCTGATACAGCAGTGAATTCGGTCCCAGTAAGCTGGAGGCCAACCCATTTTTAGTAACAGATACCTCCTAACTTATCTCCCTGGCCATTTCAGTTTAAAATATATTCTCATATTAAATTTAAAGACATCTTTTATATTCAGGATGCAAGTGTCTCTCAAACTTTACTTTGAGAGTCACCTAGCAAGCCCTTAAAATGCAAACTCCGAGGCCAGGACTCCGGATGACCTGGCTCAGGAGGTCGGACTGGGGCAGGAGGATGCGAGGAGCTTCTGACACGCTCCCAGTGGTGCTGGTGTAGCCGGCGCACAGGCTCGGCGGTGCACAGCGAAATTGCTGCCCACTGCTGTGCTCCTTGTTTTAAGGAATCTTTTGATTCTTCTGGTTATATTGGAGGAAAAATTTTTATTTGGTATTAATTGTTCTTAAAAACTTTACTATGAAGTATCTTATACATATTAGAGAAAACACACACACATAGGTGCATGCTATCAGCCCTATTTTTTAAATTTTGAAACAGGGTTATCACTGAAGTGTCTATAGCCACATTAAGCTGTTGAGGCTGATAGCAAGTCTATGATCCTCCTGTGTCAGGGCCCCCCCACCAAGTACTGGGAATGTAGTCGAGTCCCACCATGACCGGCTTATATTTTAGTTTTGAAATGTAATAAAAAGAGTTCTTATGAACCCAGAAGATTTTGCACATCATGTGTTTAGAATATCTCTGTTATTTACTTACACTGTTATAATTGGCACTTAACAAACACCTGTAGCTTCTGTTTGTTGTTGGATTATTTTGAATGAAATTAATTATAGTATGTCGATTTTAAAGTCACTTCCTGGCCTAGCTCTTTTGGCATTAATATTAATTTAATAATTGGTAGATTCTTTGGGATTTACTATGTAGACAATCATATTATATGGAAAAAAAGATTTCAAATTGTTTCTCCCTTTGTTTTTCTTTACATAGTGCATTGTTTCTTATATTTAAGACTATTTAAAAGAAGTAATAACAATTAGGAATCGCTCTGGATTTACAAGGAGCTCTTTCTAACCTTTTACTCATTTGCGCAGCACTGTCCAGAGGCAGTATAACAAGAGCAACGTGTAATTTAAAAGTTTCCAGTGGCCTCTTTTAAAAGTTAAAAAGGCATAATTTATTCTGATCTGTCTGATGTATCAGAGTCTTAATATGTGTTCTAGTTTGGCTGCAAATGTGTAAAATGTTCCTGGGACCTCATGGTCTGGAGCAGCCACGATAAGAGGTGGTGGGTCCCTGGGGGTGTGGATGGGTGCAGCGTGTGTGTGTGTGTGTGTGTGTGTGTGTGTGTGTGTGTGTCCCAGCCCCACCCAGCTCTAATGTCTGGTTTTTAACACTCCCCTCTCCTCTCCTCCCCTCTCCTCCCCTCCCCTCCCCTCCCCTCCCCTCCCCTCCCCTCCCCACCATCATGCCCTAAGGACCTGCAGCCCTGGTTACTGCTTGGCACCAGGCATAATATAAACTATACAAACATGGACTGAAATCTTGAGAACCATAAGCAAATAAACCTTCCTTCCTCTAAGTTGTAGTCATCAGGTATTTTGGGTCCTATGCTGAGAATGCTGACTGAAATAATATGCAATCAAAATCAGAATTATTAATGAAGTATCTTACATATTTTTCATGGTTAGACTTTGAAATCCAGTGTGTCTTTCATATTTATAGCACATCTCAGTTAGTTTTGTGGCCAGGGCTGCCTTATTGAACAATACATTTTGAAGGCAATGTTTGTGTATGTTTTGATGGATCAAGAAAGTTTTCTTCCTGGCTTGGTGAAAACTTTTCCCTTTCTTTCTTTCTTTCTTTCTTTCTTTCTTTCTTTCTTTCTTTCTTTCTTTCCTTTTTTCTTCCTTCCACAAATGGTCTTAGTTTAATTTTCTCCTAATTTGTGGCACGAACATATGATTTTCTACCTATAACAGGTTTTTGTAATACATTACATGCATATATTTTATATTAAAATATTCTTGTACCTTTAGACCAAACTCAACTCAATAAAGCCTATTCATCTATTGAACCACGCAGTTGTATTCATTTTTAATTGACTTTCACAAGGGATATTGGTTTATAGTTTTTCTATTTCATATTATGCTTTCTGCATTTGCTATTGAAGTTATCATAGTATGGGGTGAGTTAGAAAACCAGCAGCGTGTCAGGGGCGTTTTACCTGGAGCTGTATGTGTCTCAGAAGGCTCTTTTCTCTGGCAAACGCCATGATGTACTCCCGGAGCTTGCTGTGGTGCATGAAGTTGGGGTAGTCGTCAGGGTACGGGAAGTCTGGGAAGCACATCATCTCCTTGGAAGAGTTTGTAAAGACTGACTGGTAGATACTAGCTCTGCCCTCCTCTGCATGGTCCTGTGGACAAGGAGTCCAGAGGGAAGGAAGCTGGTCAGTGAGTTTACTGATCATGTCCATATCCAGTCCTAAACACTATGCTGATTTGAGTTGGTCTTTAACTAACAAGTAGAGTCAGTAATATGACACATAAATAAATTACCTTTATCTCAACAACTCAGGGAAACACAGAACCTTATCAAAGGAACTTAAAACAGGAAAGAATATGCCTTTTTATGAAGGGAAACCAGTTATGATATCCTTTTAGAAATATATAACTAGAATTCTTTTATTTCCTTGAAGATATCCTAAGGGAAGTTTTCCAAAATTTGACCTTGCATGATTTCAGTGTGTGAACTCACAAACACGAGCACCTCGTGGTCAACTTGTAGAAGCCAACAGTGCCAGGTGGTTGCCTACTCTTTATAATATTTCTAAGCATGAGCATTTTAAAATCTAAACTTTTAAAAGTTAAGCTTAGAGTTTCTGCTTTACATAAAGTAATGTACTACCTTATGTAAAACGATGCATTTTGGACCAAACACATTGAATTTATAGGTGTTGCCTATCTTCTGAATGTGAAAATACCTGAACTGGCTATACTAATTCTGAGAAGATGTATAACCATGGTAATGGAATCTTGGAGACACTATTGCATGGTGATGAAGAAAGATAGAGAGCATGAAAGAAGGGATGGTGGGTGATGAGAAGATCAGGACACCTTTGTGGTTCTCAGCCTGAGCTGGAGTAAATTGGGGCTACTAAAAATTCAGAGTTAATGCTGGACGTGGTGGCGCACGCTTGTAATCCCCGCACTTGGGAGGCGGAGACAGGAGGATCGCACGGGTTCGAAGCCAGCCGCACTGGCTTAAGAGACCCTGATTCCAAATAGAAAAAAAATATAAAATAAGTCTGGGAGGGTAGCCTGGTGGTAGAAGGGCTTCCAGAAACCCCAGTGCCACACACAAAAAAATTTTTCAGAGTTAGGTCCCACTCTCAAAGAAATTGACTTAATGTGCCAGGAGTTTTAAAAGCTTCTCAAGTGAATCTATTCAGCCAAGGGGGGCAGTCGGTGTAGAATGGAATTAGTAGAAGCCAGTGACCAACAAATAACACTTGTTGTGCAAGAGCATCCCTCCTGGCCTGCCTGTTATAGCTGTGAGCTCCACGTGCAAGATGCAGAGGTAAATAAGAGGTATCTAATGTGAAAATACTGTTTGGAGCATGCTGATAAGCATGGTGAGCAGCCAGGTTAGTCTCTTGTGGCTGCTGTGATCAATGATCATAAATTCAGTAGCTTAAAAATCAGGGACTTGTTCTCCTACAGTTCTGGAGGTCAGCGGTTGGAAACCAGTACCACTGGACCCTAAACAAGAGGTTCAGCAGGGCCGTGTTCCTTTCAGAGGCATTAGGAGAGAATCCGTTCCTCAGCTCGTGCAGCTCCTGGTGGAGGCCAGAACCCCTTGGCTTCCTCGGTGTTGAGAGGCCACCTGTGCTCCTGGTGTTGTGCCTTCGTTCGTCTTCAAGGTTGTGATTCAGCATCCTTGGGTCTTGGTCTCTTCCTCCCTCTCTGTTATCATTACACAACTTTCTCTCTTCCTCTCTGTCTCTCTGTGTTAAATCTCCCTCTGCCTCCTTCTCAGAAGGATATATACCATGGCATTTCATGACAACTGGAATAATACAGTATAATCTCTCCATCTCAAGATTTTAAGCTTAATTGTAGCTGCAAGCATCCTTTTTTCCTAATAAGGGATCGTCCAGAGGTTCTAGGGATTGGGAGGTGATTTAATGCGTGCACAAATACATGTCTGCTGAGAGATTCCTCATTAAAAATTCACAAGGATAAGTTTTTTCCACATATATTTTCTAGTAGTTTCATATCAGAACTATGAAATTATTAGGCCTTTGATTTGTCTTTAAGTTTATTACTGTACAGAGTGTGAGGGATCAAGTTTTGGCCTTCTGCACATGAATTTCCAGTTTTCCCAGCACCATTTGCTGATTAGGCTGTCCTTTTCCCAACCAATATTAAGATTGCTGTGAAAGAAATCTCGTCACAATAGCTACAAACAAAACAATCCCCCACACAGGTAACAACAATAAAAACAATAACAAAAACCTAGGAATAAGTTTAACCAAGAAAGGAAAGGGCCTCTACAGTGAAAAGTATAAAACTTTAATGAAGGAAATTACAGGAGACACCTCTCTCATTGGAAAGATCACCCATGTTCATGGATAGAAAGAATTAATGTTAAAATATCCATACTACTCAAAGCAAATTACAGGCTTCATGAAATCCCTAGCAAAATTCCAATGACATTCTTCACAGAACTGGATAAAATAGTCCTAAAATTGTATGGATGTACAAAATACCTCAAAATAACCACAGCAATCTTGAGCAAAAAGAAACAAGCTAGAAATACATTATCCAACTTCAATATACACTGCAATGTAGCGTAGTCAAAACAGCATGGTATTGGCATAAAAACAGACACACAGACCTATGAAACAGAAGAGACTGCCCAGAAGTAACCCCATGAATTTACAGCCAAGTGATTCTGACAAAAACAATAATAATAACAATGAAAACACCTGAAACTTTAAGATCTGAGGCCATAATCACTAAGAGGGCCTTTGGTTAATCTTTTATCTTTTCAATAAGCAAATCATGTGGTATATCATTTCAATCTAATCAATATCAGATCTTCCTGCTTATTAATGATTTATCAGAGGTGAATTCTGTACACACTTTCAAAGATGGCCTATTGCCTGATGTGTTTTAACTTGCAAGCAGTTTATTTTCCAACCTGCTCTTTATGTCTGTGTTCGGTAGATTCCAAACTAAAGGAGTTAAGACCCGTTTGCCGAGGCAGGGGAGCCTGTGACCAAGCAGTGTGCCGTCTCCACTTCCCATTTCACTTCCCAGCCTGCTGCAATGGTGCGCCACTCACCAAGAACCTCCACAGGCCCCCGACATCATCACTCCTCTCAAAGCAGATGGGCTCCAGCCCCTCTTCCAGGCAGCTCCTGATGGCGGCCAGGCCACTGACGCCAGCTCCCACGATGGCCACTCTCCTTCCCATGGCGGCCTGTGCAAAGGGCCAGTGAACGTATTCAGCAACTCTACTCCTCCTGAAAACGTATTTTGGCTTGCTGATTATTTATTTATTTATTTATTTATTTATTTATGTATTTATTTATTTATCTATTCATTTATTTGTGGTACTGGGGATTGAACACAGGGACATTCTCCCTCTGGGCTACACCCCAGTTCTTCTTATTTTTTACATTTTTGTGACAGGGTCTCCCTAAGTTGCAGAGGCTGGCCTCGCACCTGCTATCATCCTGTCTCAGCCTCCCAAGTACTTGTTATTTTTTTTAGCTTAATTAGTAACTTTACTTTTGCACCCTAGAAAGTGGTATTAAAAAAAAAAAAAAGGTCAAGCCAGATGTGGTGGCACAGGCCTGTAATCTCAGGACTTTGGACGACCTGGTGAAACCCTGTTTTATATATTTATTTATTTATTTATTTATTTTTTTGGTGGTGCTGGGGTTCCTGGAAGCCCTTCTACCTCCGGGCTACACTCCCAGACCTATTTTTACATTTATATTTGGAAACAGGGTCTCCTAAGCCAGCACACGTGGCTGGCTTTGAACCTGCGCGATCCTCCTGTCTCTGCCTCCCAAGCGTGGGGATTACAAGCATGCGCCACCAAGCCCGGCTTGAAATCCTGTTTTAAAACAAAAATTAAAAAGGGCTGGGGGATAGCGAATTGTAGAGCACCTCTGGGTTCCATCCCCTGTGCCCCTCCCCACACAAAAGTGCAGAATTCTGGTTAGTCTCAAACTGCATTCTGCACATCTCTAATTCTAAAGAGAATGCTTTCTGTCAAAACGTGAAATACTTTCCCTTTAGTCATTTCTTCAAACTCAAGAGACCGATGCTGCCATAGATGTAATCATTTTGCCTTTGACCTTCTGTCATTGACTCTCTAACAAAGGGAAAGGACGGGAGAAAGAAAAGGAGGTTCACAGTAAGTCGCATTTCACCCTCGCCACCCATCCACATCTGCATATGTATGAATAGATGAACGAGGAAGCAAAAAGACGTGTGTGTGTGTGTGTGTGTGTGTGTGTGTGTGTGTGTGTGCACGTGCGTTTAATCAACCCTCAGTATCTGTGGGCAGTTAGGGCCAGAGCCCCCTGGGGCTATTAAATCAGCAGATGTCCTCGTCCTTTATGTTAGACGGCTGAGCTGCCTCTAGTCTACGCACATTCTCCTGTATATTTCAATCTCCTATTTATATATGATACCTGACATAATGTAAGTGCTACATACATAGTTGTCATGTATTATTTAGGGAATAATGACAAAAAAACCCCAGGCTGTGTATATATTCAGTACAAATGTAACCACTCTAGGCTTAACCACAATTTTGACCCATGGTTGATTATCTCCTCAGATGTGGAACCTGCAGATATGGAGGCCCACTCTACACACACACACACACACACACACACACACACACACACCCCTACACCTATTTTTCATTCTATTTGATGTAAAACTGGGAAAGTCTATATTTCACCCTGTCAGGGAGTCATTTTCTTCCCCCTCAATCAAAAAGTCACTTTCTTAAGACAACTTCTTCCCACTCGCGCCTCCCTTATTCCAAGAGAACCATATTTCCTAACCCTTCTCTGTTCCTGACACTTGCTTTAGGCTCTATTATTGCTTCTCTCTCTACTTTATTTTTTCTTTTTAGGAAGATAGTCACACACACACACACACACACACACACAAAACAACAACAACAACAACAACAACAAAACAAAACAAACCTGCCTGAATCGCATGGCATTCTCATCTCAGCCACATTTAGTCTAACACTACCACATGCCCCTTTCATTTACCAGTTGGACCCTCCTCCCTCTCAGTCCTGTGTATTATCATTCATTTTTCTTTTTGTACCTTTTCTTTGTCTTCCTTTCTTCGGTAGGTCTAAGTCCTGCCTGAGTCTTCTGGGTGCTTTGCGGTAGAAAATGCCCCAGTGAGCTCACATTGGAGAGGTGATATTAGAAGGGGGAGGAGCTGTTCTTAAAGGGGCATGTCTTGATCCTTTGAAGACCAAGATCCTTTGAGCACACCCCCTAGTTCCCTAGGAGTGACCTCCCTGTCAGCTGATCCCTCTGGCCTTCCTGTCAATTCCTGTCAATAGGTATAAACACAATTCTGGGTTACACGCCTGGGTCCTTGGCCCTGGAGTTGGGCAGGTTCTTATAGGTAACTTGGTGGTTATCCATCTTATTATGCTTTATTTCAAAGTTTACCACATTTTCTTTACCTCTACTGCTTTTATGGATATAGCTCATAGTAGCCCTCCAAATATGGCAAAAAATTTGGTGCTTGCCCCAAAGATCCCAGCTGCATAGATGGCTTTTCTCTGCCACCTTTAAGTTACCTTAAATTCCTTAAACAATTTGGTCAATTTACCACCTTAAGTAATTCAGATAAGCTGGGCGTGGTGACGCACACTTGTAATCCCTGCGCTTGGGAGGCGGAGACAGGAAGATCACGCAGGTTTGAAGCCAGCCGTGTGTGCTGGCTTAAGAGACCCTGTTTCTGAAAAAAAAAAAAAAAAAAAAAAAGTATAAAAATAGGTCTGGGAGGGTAGCTTGGAGGTAGAAGGGTTTTCAGGAACCCCAGTACCACCAAAAAAAATTCAGATAATTTATCCTCTGAGATATGTTTATTTTGTGTATCAATAGTGACAACTTGGCTTGGTGTGGTGGCTCACACCTGTAATTCCAGTCTCTGGGACACTGAGACAGGAGGACTGTAGCTTTGAGGCCAGCTTTAGCAACTTTAGTGAGACCTTGTTTCAGAATAAAATATAGGGCTGGAGTGTAGCTTAGAGGTAGACTGTCCTTGAGTTAAGTCCCCAGTACAAAAAAGAGAAAGTAGTGGTAAATCACTTTTTCTCTTTAAGAAAAAACGATTCACTTGCAAGTCTTAGTTTGCAAAAACAATGTGGCCACAAGGTTAATTCTGCTTTAGAGAAACTAGTTATTCAAGGGAATCACTGATCAAAGAATTTGGGGTCTCCTGGGAGGGGGTCTTACAAGCCTCAGATTCATAGCTTGCAATTTTGTTTTAAAGGAAATTCATAGAAAAGAACTTACAAATGAAGAGACCGCTGGTAAATTCAACTTGCCCTCTTGATGGTTCTCCCTCTAGTGGGTGAAGGTGTTCACTATCCCTCTGCCTTGGGAAGAGACAGTTACTCTACCATTGGTTGGAGGCAGGATAGGAGACTGTACCCATTCCACCTGTTTATCTGCCTACTTATAGCCATGAACATCAACCCACTGCAACAATGACCAAGAGTGATACGAAACAAAAGCTTATAAAGTTCAAAACAATACATACAAATACAAGGTAAAAAAAAAAAAGCCCTTAGTTTGTCAGGCATGGTGGCTAGGATTAATCTCAGTAATAAAAGGGATTGGAGCATATCTTAGAGGTAGAAAGCCCCTGGGTTCAAGCCTCAGCACTAATAAATAAATAAATAATAAAGAATCCTTAAATAACAATAGGCACATACAAGTCCAGTTTCTGTGTACATTCTTCTCAAGGTCAGTGAAATCTAGGAAACCTTTTATTTATAAGAGGTCTTCCTTGAGCTGGGGGTGTAGCTCAGAGGTAGAAAGCCTCTAGGTTCCATCCTCAGTAACACACACACACACACACACACACAATAAGAGGTCTTCCATTTCTAATATTGGGCGTTTCTATTTAGACATGTCTGGATTAACAGAAGAACAAAGTAGCCTTTCTTTTTCTTAAATAGAGAAAAGTTTACCTCTATTGATACAAAATATAAGTGCATCTTACTGATGGTAAACTATATGAATTATATTGAGAAGGAATTGAAGGGTCAAAGTTGTGTGTTCAGATGGCGGGCTAATTACCGGTGGGGGGTGAGTGTGACTCCTGCCAGGTTCCTGGAATGCCCTCAGCTGGGTCACCTGGACGGTTCCTGTGTGGCAGGAATGTTCCAGTTCTATAGCTGAGAATGGCCAAAGCCAGTTATGAGCCTTCTTCGAGGGCCATAGCCAGCACTGAGTCTGCTTCTGGTTATATGGATACACATCCTCCTGGTGGGTCCCTGTTTGAGAAGGCCTGCCCCTGGACCATGGCAATGGGAGACAGGGATGCCTGAGCATCCACAGCCAGACAAGCTCAGCAGGCCCGCCTCCTGTGCGCCAGTGGCTTGCCTCTGGCTGGGTCCCTGTTCGGCCAGGTGATCCCTGGGCTGTGGCTAGAGCAGAATCATGGCTGCTTTAGCCTGCATCCGGGACTGAGATCAGTGGAGTGTTGTTTGAGGCATGGGAACACGGCTTCTCCAGGGGTCTTGCTGGATGGTATGGGGGGCAGGACTCAGGCCCATGGGATGATAGCCAAGCCTGGAGGGGACACCTCTTTCTGGACCTGTAGGTGAGGCCACAGTCAGTGAGCTTGCCACATGAACATAGGCCTGCCTCCTCAAAACAGGCTTGCTTGGTCCTGAGCTTCTTTGAGATTTCACAGCTTCCTACCTGAATCCTCAAACTCCCAGTTAGACACGTTCATCCGAAGATAGATACAGGTGGGAGGCCCCATAGACTACCACCACGTACCAGATATTGTTATAAATGATAATGCTTACTAGTTGAAAGGTTTAAATAAAATGTTAATGGCTTTTTTGTGTGGTACTGGGGTTCCTGGAAGACCTTCTACCTCCCGGCTCCACTCCCAGACTTATTTTATACTTTTTATTTGGAAACAGGGTCTCTTAAGCCAGCACGGCTGACTTCAAACCTGCGCGATCCTCCTGTCTCCACCTCTCAAGTGCGGGGATTACAAGCGTGCGCCACCACACCCGGCCTTGTTAATGGCTTTTAAAGGTTCAGATTTAATCACAAAAGGCTCTGTGGAATACATCCAAGACATCACCTCTTCTCTTTCCATGTTCTGAGGTTAGCACTGAAGTCGGGGTCAACTTTACAACACCCAGAGCGGTTGGTGCCATATCAGGGTTGGCTCACTGCGTATTCTGTGACACATTTAAGAAGTGTCCCATATTTTTTGAGTTTCATTGCCAGAAGAACACTGCGTTTACTTCCAAAGGTATATCTTCATATGGTTTCAGCTGTCTCTGTCATCTATTTGTGGATCCTAAATCCCTCTTGAAAAACTATATAAAATACTGCCTTTAATGGGCTTGCTGATTTCTAGCTTCAGTAATGATGATGAGAATAAAATATAAAGACCTTAGAGTTATTCCTAAGAAAAAAGATATATACTGTTTGATCTAACAATTTCATCCTTGGGAATCTATTCTACAAAAACATAAATACCCAAATCATATAAAGAAGCAAATTTCTGTAAAGTAAATAAAATGAATGCTTATTGTTAGAAAAATGGATCAGTTATTCCATTTTCTTTGTGAGATAGGCTTTAGGTGCCCCAAAGCATAAATCACAACTAAATAATGAATGGTTTAGAGAATTGCCCCATAAAATATTAAAAAGAAGAAATGCAAAATGCAGAAAGATGTGATTTTAATTTCAAAAAGAAACACTGATTTTTAAAAGTTCTCTATAAATGTGAGCACAAACATATGTGGACATGCTCACATATCTGTATCAGGGAGAAAAAAGTAATGAATGTATCTGTACAGCAAGTTGTTATTGTGATTTACCTTGAGGAGCGTGTGTGTGTGTGTGTGTGTGTGTGTGTGTGTGTGTGTGCGCGCGTGTGCGCGTGCATACAAGTTCATATGTGAGTCGATGGAAGAGTTAAGATCAAGAAAACAAATAAAATACAAAAAGAGAACTAAATAATTCTTACTGGGAAACAAAACAAAATGTTCTAGAACTTAAGAATAAAAGATCGTACAGTTCATCCCAGAACTGACAAGCCAATACAAATCGGAACGGGGTGTA
This sequence comes from Muscardinus avellanarius, assembly GCF_963383645.1. Lineage (NCBI taxonomy): Eukaryota > Metazoa > Chordata > Mammalia > Rodentia > Gliridae > Muscardinus > Muscardinus avellanarius. Next base: position 114,013,087 of record NC_137793.1, read on the forward strand.
AGGCAAGTTTGGCTGAGGCCACTGTGATTTTTGACCTTAGACACTCTGGGAAAATACTGACTTGAAAGCTGGATCCCGCAGTGACACCAAGAGAGCCCTTTACGGTGTTCCTTTGCAGAGGGGACCACCACTGCTCCTTACTCTGTCACCCCAAGGGTGGGAAAACTGAAGGGGTGCTGCTTAAACGAGCTTGCAACCCGGCGTTCCCATCCGCAAAACTTCCACAGCAAGAACTGAAGCTGTAGAGATCTGTGAGTGACCACAGGGGCCAGGATGGCCAGCGCTTTCCAGAGTGACCACAGGGGCCAGGGATGGCCAGCGCTTTCCAGATGACCACAGGGATCAGGGATGGCCAGCGCTTTCCAGAGTGGGCGCCTCAGGGGACAGGGTAGAACTTCATGACTCATTTGAGCGAGAGTCCTTGTCCTGGTTTCTAGGGGGTGGACATAGAAGGTCAGAGTTCTGGGCTCCGTTTCACCCCTTAGATCCTAAGAGCTGGAACTCGATTGCTGTATAAAGGCCAAAGAGATTTCCGAGGCTGGTTGTGGACCCACGAAGATAAAGGGCAGTGGGTGTGGTGTTCACTCAGAGCTGGCTATTCTGTGAATATAGTCTATACCCTGCACCTGAGGACGGTGCGCCGGAGCAAAGGAAGGGGCAGAACCGGAACCCTCAGGACACATTAGTTTGAGGCTCAGGTCTGCATTTAGTTTACTTTTTTTTTATGGCACTGAGTATTGAAACCAGGGGTCTTCTACCTCTAAGCTACTCCCCCAGATTTCTTCTACTTTTTATTTCAAAACAGGACTCACTGAGTTGCCGAGGGTTTGCTAAGTTGCTGAGGCTGGCCTTGAACCTGCAACCCTCCTATCTCAGCCTCCCAAAGACTGGGATTACAGGTGTATGCCACCACGCCTAGTTTTCTGTCTGCATTTTAAAATGATTTTTTCAAAAATTGCTTCCCAAGTAGAATTACATAATTTTAGAATTTAGAAATAACTTAAAGATTGAATTTCTAATTGGCCTCCCTGGTCATTTGGCCAGGGCACTTTTTTGTTATGTGGGAATCCCTCAGGGTTTCAAGGTATTTAATCTGTTCTGATACATAACCAGTAAACTCTGGTAAACCTTTCTGGCATTAGAGAAATCAAAAATCAAAATTTGCCTTTCTACATTTGCAGGTGGGGAATTATTGCTACCACTGAGAACCACCCATAGGTCAACCCACTTATTTTATTTTTAGAAAAAAATGTGGAGGTTAATTGGTTCATTAAAATTGTAGTTAATTAGTTCAAAAATGTTTCACAAGCACACAGACTCACACACACAGGTACACACTCACTTTTCATTCATTAATCTAGTTAATTCATTAATCTAATTAATTCGGGACATATGATCTCTATAACTTATATTTGAATATTCTCCATGTTGGCAATTTTTCAGTTATACCCTAAGTGTCTGAAAACACGGTTAAATATTTAATATTTAGGATCTCCTCTCTAAGTTGAAAAATAAATTTTCCTTCCATTTCACTGTCCCTTCCAACCATAAGATATCATCAATGAAAACAGACCCATGATTTCTTGGCTCATAAGTAACATGGAAACCACTTAGCTGGAAGTTAACATTAAAAAAAATAAAAGTTTGAGCCGGGCGTTGTGGTGCACACTTGTAATCCCGCACTTGGGAGGTGGAGAAAGGAGGATCAGGGAGGTTCGAAGCCAGCCTCCTCGCTGGCTTAAGAGACCCTGTTTCCAAATAAAAATATAAAATAGGTCTGGGAGTGTAGCCTGGAGGTAAAAGGGTTCCATCCCCAGTAACACACACACACACACACACACACACACACACACAAATAAATAAATAAATAAATAAATAAAAGTTTAAAATTGCTTTAGAATGTTTATAGTTTATGAAAATGTGGCATAATACAATACAAATGTTAAGGTAACGATTGTGATGTAATCCATAGGTGATCAAGTTGATTTAAATAGTATCATACATGTACTCACACAAGAACTCTGCACTTGTTAGGTAGTTTTGCTTGCTTTGAAGGTGTAGAAGAGATTCAGTCATTCTTTGATCTTTTCATCAGAGAACAAAAAGCCCTGCTCATGCACCTGGCTCAGCAGTATCGGGAGCACTAAAAGTTAGAGTTGAGAAATGGTCTCTTTTTTAGAGGAATGTTTTCCTTTTATTCTTAGGAATTACTTAGGTTCCAAGAAGTCTTTGTTTATTTGATATCTGGACTTTCAGTCTATCCGTTATCACCAATGCTTAGATATCGTTATCATTGTATAAGTTCTACCTCTTAAAATAATATAGATTCTTACAGAGTGTAGTATGGGGGGGGTCATGGCTTATATTCCTGTGTGTGTGTGTGTGTGTGTGTGTGTGTGTGTGTGTGTGTGTGTCTGGGGATTGAACCCTGGGGCATTCTACCTCTAAGCTATACTGCCAACCCTTTTTAATTTTTTTGGTTTTTGTTTTTTTGAAACAAGGTCTTTCTAGTTCCTAAGTGTTTCACTAAGCTGCTAAGGCTGGTCTCAAACCCATAGTCCATCTCCTGTCCTAACCTCCTAATTGGGATTATAGGTGTGCACGACCATGCCTGGACTGTTTTATATTCTCACTTTAATTTTTCTCAGAACCCAATACAGTGCCCTGTTCATGAATAGGTTCTCATCCAAATATTTGCTGAATGGAAAGTTTTAGAAATGCGATCCAGTTTTAGAATCAGAAACCTTTAACAACAGAAGACTAATGTTTACTAGTTTCCCTGTAGCCAAACCCACTTAACTTTACAAAACTTTAACAAACACTATTGTACAGTGTCTCACTGACCCTCAGCTTCTTGAGAATATCAACTACCATGACATCTTTACTAGAATTCTGTCAGATTTGGGAAAGCAAAGTGGAACAGAACTAATTTCTCTTTAATTGGAGATTTTTATATGCTGGAAAAAAAATCAATCTTGACAATGAGAGAAAAGCATTTGAGAATGAGCTTACTGCATAAGGGTTGAGCAAAAGTTATGCACAGTCTTCAGAAACAAGCTTGACGTTACCAGAAAACAGTTGTATTGTTTTTTTTTATTAATCATCATACCAGTGAATTATCTCTAAGGTCCACATAATGAGCAGGACGTCCAGTTAAACAGCAACCTAGTGCTAGTGCCAAGGTTGGCAAGTGCCTCAGGCCTAGGAATACCATGAAGGTAGCATGGCCTCAAGATGGGCAGGAAAAATCGGTCCTTAAATTTATCTGGAATAACAAAAAGCCCAGAATAGCTAAGGTAGTTCTCAGCAACAAAAACCACGCAGGAGGAATCACAATACCTGACTTTAAACTATACTACAAAGCCATTGTAATAAAAACAGCATGGTACTGGCAAAAGAACAGATATATAGACCAATGGAGCAGAATAGAAGACCCAGAAACAAGTCCACACACTTTCAGCCAATTGATTTTTGACAAAGAGGCCAAAAACATACACTGGAAAAAAGATAGCCTCTTCAACAAATGGTGTTGGCAAAACTGGTTAACCATATGCAGAAAATTGGATGTTAATCCCACTTTTTCACCCTGTACAAAAGTCAACTCACGATGGATCAAAGACTTGGAAATTAAACCAGAGACTTTGAAGCTCCTTGAAGAGGGCATAGGTCCAACACTACAACACATAGGCACAGACAAACATTTCCTCAACAAGACCCCAAAGGCACAACAAATTAAAAGGAGAATCAATACATGGGATTGCATGAAACTGAAGAGCTTCTGTTCAGCAAAGGAAACTATCAAGAACCTCAATCGAGAGCCAACAGAATGGGAGAAGATTTTTGCCACCTACAGCACTGATAGAGGACTAATATCTAGAATATACAGAGAACTCAAGAAACTCAACACTAAGAAAACAAAGCATCCAATAACAAAATGGGCAAATGAACTAAATAGACACTTCACAAAAGAAGAAATTCAAATGGTCAATAAATGCATGAAAAAATGCTCAACATCACTGTCATCAGAGAGATGCAAATCAAAAATACCCTGAGATTCCACCTAACTCCAACTAGAATGGCAATCATTCAAAACACAAACAACAACAGATGCTGGCGAGGATGTGGAGAAGTGGGAACTCTAAGACATTGTTGGTGGGATTGCAAATTAGTGCAACCACTTTGGAAAACAGTATGGAGAATCCTCAGAAGAATGGGAACAAATCTACCATTTGATCCAGCAATACCACTGTTGTGTATCTATCCAAAAAAAAAGAAACCAAACTACCAAACTAATGCATGTGTATCTATGTTCATAGCTGCACAATTCACCATATCCAAACTATGGAACCAGCCAAGATGTCCATCAACAGATGAATGGATTACAAAACTGTGGGATATGTACACAATGGAATTTTACTCAGCCATCAAAAAAAACTCAATTACATCATTTTCAGGGAAATGGATGGAACTGGAGGACATTATGCTAAGTGAGATTAGTCAGGCACAAAAAATAAGAAATCAGATGCTTTCCCTAATATGTGAGAGTTAGGGAGAAAAGAGGAGCAAACAAGACAACCTAAAGGAGGAGAAATGAGGGGGGAAGAGGAAAATCTCTAAAGCTCACAATGTACTTAAACATATCGAAGTCAATCACTAAGCCAAGCAAGGGAGGGAGGGATGGGGAAGGAATGGGGTGGTATTTGGGTAGGGGTTAAATCAGCGATGAGTATATGTTTGTACATACAAGTTTTTTACCCCAATAAGGTGTATGAATATAATGCACCAATTAAAAAAAAACAAAAATAATGACCCAAAGAGATGGGAAACCTACATATCTTTAAGCTTAACTTTGTTAAGTATTGGGCGGTGATGGGGACAAAAAAAAAAAAGACAGTAAAGCTGTTTTCATGCATTCTCATTGATACCGCAATACACAATCTCACAGAGTTGAAACAGAAAAAGCGAAAGGCATGGACCATACCTGAGTAATTGCAGAGATCCCCACCCAGAAAAGGTTCCTTGATTATGGTGAATTCAACGTGTCACTCTGGTTATGTTCTAATCATCATATCAAACTCCAAAGGTTCAGTGACTCGAGGTTTGGTTTACAATTCCTAGGAGTTAAACTTCAACTCACCCTCTCTCTTGCATCCATGCAGCCTTTGACCAGATAATTGGGTCACTACAACCCAAGTGGAATCTACAAAACTACTATTCTTTCTGTTTACAAAATAAAAATGTATTTTGCATGAAAAAAAAAAAAAGACGGGCAGGACAGAAAAAGAGGACGAAAGAACAGTCTAGAAGAATGATTTGGAATGAGACGGATGGGGCGTGGTACTCAGCTACAGAATGTATTGGTTCTATTATCTTGAGAAAGTTCATTTCTTAATATTCTCTTTTTAAATTAGAGAAAGGAAGGGAGGAAGTGAGAAATGGAGGAAAGGAAGGAAGGAGGGAGGGAGGAAGGAGGGAGGGAGGGAGGGAGGGAGGGAGGGAGAGCGAGAGCGAGAGCGAGAGCGAGAGCGAGAGCGAGAGAGAGAGAGAGAGAGAGAGAGAGAGCGCACAGTGAGCGATGCCACCACAGAAGGCGGCCCAGGGATCACTTAGTGGGTGCATGTGAGTGGCGTATGTGCTACTTGATGGAGAATTTTTGTACACACAAGCTTGTTTAAAGGTAAAGCATGTTACTGAGGGAAAGCACAGCTGACAAGTGGAATATTGATGCAGACACATCATTTTCCTGCTTCAGAAAAGCCTTTCTTAGGTTAAAACAGTACATTTTGGGTTTTTGGTGGAGGTGAGCAAAGCACCTCTAGAAATCAAGTCATGGGTCACTTAAAGTGGCCCCTGCTGCCTCATGTAGGCTGAAGCCAAATCCAGTCTTCAGTGTTCTCAAACACCAGTAGGAAAGAGCAATGTTCTGTTCTGTTCTCTTCTCTTCTCTCTTCTCTTCTCCTCCCTTCCCTTCCCTTCCCTTCCCTTCCCTTCCCTTCCCTTCTCTTAAGAAGAGGAATGGGAAGTTTAATCAAGCTGCATATTAGGAAGGTAAAGCCAGACCCAATGTCTTCTGGGTGTTGACAGGGGCTTGAGGTTTAATAGAGGAAGAAGCCGGGCCTGGCGGTGCGTGCCTGTAATCCCAGAGCTTGGAAGGCTGAGACAGGAGGATCATAGGCTTAAGGACAGCCTAGGCAATTTAGCAAAACCATTAGCAACTTAGAGAGACTTGATGTCCAAATAAAATCTAAAATAGGGCTGGGTTGTACCTTGAAGGGAGAAAGACCCTGGGTTCAATCCCCAGTACCCCCATCCAAAAGTAACACATGAATATAATTAAAATAAATAAAAAGTAATTGTTGTATCCTCCATTTCTCCTCCCCCTAGAGTTAACCATTATTAATGGCTTATGTATATTCCCCTGAATATATATATATATGTGTGTGTGTGTGTGTGTGTGTGTGTGTGTGTGTGTGTGTATTACTGTATTGCATATTTTAGTTTTAAGCAAATGAGTCTAATTCTAATTTATACATTTGGTTTGAATAATGTGTTTAAGTAAATCACATCTAACACCTCTGAAATGGAGATATATCAATCAACCGGGCATGGTGGCACATGCCTGTAATTCCAGTACTTAAGAAGCTGAGACAGAAGGATTGCAGGTTTGAGGCCAGCCTAGCAACCTACAGAGAGAGAGAGAGAGAGAGAGCAAGAGAGAGAGAGAGAGAGAGAGAGCAAGAGAGAGAGAGAGAGAGAGAGAGAGAGAGAGAGAGAGAGAGAGAGAGAGAGAGAGAGATCCTGTCTCCATACAAAACAAACAACAAAATGTCTGGGTGAACAGCTCAGACATAGAGTGCCCCTGGGTTCAATCTCTAGTACAAAAAAAGAAAAAGAAAAAAAAAGAACAAGAAAAATGGAGACGTCTTAGAATTGATGCCACCTTTTAGTTTTAGTTGCAGAACATCTTCTTTGTGGTACATAAGAAGCAGGTGGATCTTCAGATGCAGTCAGTGACACAGCATTGTAGGAACAAAGGGCTTGGCTAGGATAGGGGGAAACCAGTACTGAGCCTGGAACCACAGGAGGCTGAAAGCAACACAAAGGCAAAGCAGCAGTGCAAGAAGGAGGGCAATTTCTCCTACAACAAGACCTTGGGGGTTGGTGCAGGGCTACTACAGGGCATTGCTGTCGTCCACACCCGCCTCCCTGCCCTGGGAGCAGATATGCCACCCAAGGGTCACAGAATTGGAGCTAGGGCAGAAACGGGAAGAGACTGCCATCTTCTTCACAACCGAGACTCTTGCTGGTGGAATGGAAGTGACGTGTCATGTTCTGTCTGCTCCAGAGGGCTCTTTTTAAGTTCATTCATTTACTGACACAGTAATTAATATGACCTCAATATGCTAGCCCTTCTTGAGATACTGTGTTTGCATTTAGCAGGGACATGTTTATGGCAAAGGGTAAGGCTTTTGTAGTAAGTTTTCAGGCTCTAGGGAGCTGGATGTTTGAAGGGGGCTGAACAAATTCAAGTGAAGACAAGAATCACTGCAATCAAGAAGTCCCTACAGGCAAAAACTCAGAGCTTTTTTTCTCTTTCTCTTGATAGGCAGGGCCTGCCCTGAGAAGCCATCCCGGTGCCGACCCATTGGGAGATAGGAGGCTTCTACCATACTCCAGCGGGCTTAGTGCTGCCTGGAAAAGTGCAGGTGTTCTATGTCTGTGTTCCTTCTGGCGAGAAGGGATAGGCAGTCGTCCAGGGAATGGGATTGCCTTTTAAGCAAGCGATGCTGAGATTGTTACTCTCCTCTCACGTTTCATCTTTGAGGATGACTTTGGCCACATCTAGTCACACGCAGAGTGGTCTCTGGTTGTGTGCCCACGTGGGGGCTGCCCGCGGTCTCTGCCATGACGTGCTGTCCTTTGCCTTCAAATCATGTCATGAGATCTGTCTCAGATGCTTTTGAAAGTTAGACTTTCTCTCCTTTCTCTGAAAGAGGAAGAAGATCCCTTCTTGCTATGGTAGACAGTGCAAGTGGGTAAGCAGTCCCTACAGTGTGTCCCCAGCCTTGGGAATAACGTGCCCACAGGTTTGGACTTTGAGACCCTCTCTGGGTATCTTTGACACCCCCTCTATGATGTCACTTGCCAACACATTCACTGACTGACCTTCCCTTGGCCATGTGAGCACACCATGAGCATATACAACCAGGTTACAGATGTTTTCCCTTGAGCCCGTGGAAGTGCATGGGGAATCCTCCTGGGGCATGGCCGTTCTGGAAGGATGGGAGTGGTACACATTGCAGCAGAGACCGAATCATCCTCACCTGCCAGAACCCAGTTCAGGGCCAAGAGCAGGTGGTCGAGTGGTTGTCTGTGTTGCCAGTGTGCAGGCAAAGTGGGACTGTGCTATGTTGTATTTTTCAAAATTGAGGTAAAGCTCACATAACATAAAATTAATCGTTTTAAGACCTGTATTTTGGTGGCATCTGGTGCATCTAGAATGTGGTGTAAGCATCACCTCTATCAGAACATGTTCATTCTTCATAAGGAAACCCCAAACCTAGAAGGCACCATTCCCCTCCCCTCCCCATGGCCCCATGGCCCCATGGCCCTGGCTGCCGCTGCGTCTTCAGGGTTTAACTAGTCAGGACACTTTATGTCATGCATGAAATCACACAACAGGTGGCCCGTTCACTTAGCATAAGGTTTTTAAGGTACACGTTTATGTGTTTAATTCCTTTTTGCCAAATTGTACTCTCCTGTATGGATATGCCATATTTAGTTTATCCATTCAGCTGTCAATAGACATTTGTGTAGTATCTATCACTTTTAAAAATTACTCTTAACAGAGGTGTGGTTACGTAATTATTTCCTTGAAAACCATGGTGCTCAGATATCACTGACGTGGCTATCTAACACATTATGTGCTTTCTGTAGTTTTTTTTGGGGGGAGGGAAATAAATCATAATGGTATAGGAAAAAGTTAGAGAAACCCCAGCTAGGTCCAGGGAAGAGCCCCTTCTGTGGAATTCTGCAGAGCTGTGTGCTTATCAACATCTCTGGGCACTGGCTCTCTGTCCTAAGTCAAGTGTTAGAGTGGTTTTCTTCATCTAGAATCCTGGAATGATAATGTCATTTGAGAATTACAGATGGTACAATGTGTGTCTAGTTATCTGTACAGTGTCTAACCCACTCTGTTCTTGAAAGTTCCCTTTATGTGTGTCAACCTTAGGATATATTTCCAAAGAAGACTGGCTGCCAGGGTGGATGATCTCTGGGGAGCACTGCAGCATGTGTTTCTGATCCCAAATGTAATTGAAGACCCAAAGCTCAGCCCAGGTGTGTGTGTGGTTAGCAAGAGCTCCACCTTGCTGCCATCTAAAGCTTTATTTTGCTTTCAGGGTGGTTCTGGGTCCTCACAAACCCCTTTGTTCCTGTGGCTGCACCCCCTCCTCAGGCCTAATTGTGCCTTAATGACTTATTCTTCACTTGCTCCTTTCTTGAGCCAGACACTTTACTGGGAGCACAGTGATGAGAGCACAGAGCTCTCATGCCATGGGGAAGACAGACCTAAAGCCATCAGTGAAAGTTTGCTGGGGTTGGTGAGTTGGTGTGGCCCGAAAAGACTTGAGGTAGCACTGCAGCTGGTATTAGGAGGCCAGGAGAGGGAGCCCAGAAACAGCAGAGTTAGCCGAATCCCACTCAAGTGGGAACAGCAAGGGCGTCAAGTCAGATCAAGCGGACCTGAGATCGCTTGACTTTTCTGACTCGGGTTTTACACTTGGAAAATAAGAGGACTATAGGGTTGCAATAATGAGAAAGTACAAAAATCATGTTTAAAGATCCTGGGGACAGTGGCTAGGGTTAGGGTTAAGGAAAATGTTAGAAAAAAATTGGCTTTGTATTGAACAGGTATAATCGATTTTTAGGGGAAAATCACTATTTCATAAACCAATACACTATAACAACTATGTATATAACATTTATACTGTATTAGGTATTATAAGGTAGAGATTATTTAAAATTTATGGACAGATTTGTGTAGGTTATATGCAAGTATTATGCCATTTTATGTAAGGGCCATAAACAAACACCCATGGATTGTGTGTGTGTGTGTGTGTGTGGGTGACTGGGACCAATCCCCATCGATACGGAGGGACGGTGGTATGTTTTCCAGTTGGCTTAGTGGGTTTGATCACTGTCAGACATGGGCATCAGATTTTGTAGATGTCTATATTTTAATAGAGAATTGAGGGTATAGTAGAAGCTTCTAACACCCTTCAGAAAAGCGTCTACAAACAGATCGAGGTTGTCAAGAGGGAGCGCAAACTCAGCCCTCGTCTAAGGTCCTCTCCAGGCGTTGCTGAGCCTGGCGCTCTTTACCAGACCACCCTCGCCAGTGTCCTCTAGAAGGGCTTCCTTGTCACACTTCGTGTCTTTAATCCCCGTTGGGATGCCTTGCTCGTCCTTGGGCCAGTTATAAAGAGGCTTCAGTTTTCTGGTGTAGAAGAACTTAAACAATCTGCGGAAGTTCTGCTTAATACTCGAGGTGGCCATTTTCTGGGTAATTTCCTTGATAAGAGAGCAGGTTATCTCTGCAAGCTCTCTGACCGCCGGGTCTTCATCCTGCAGCATACGCTCTGTAACTAAGGGGAAAAGGGCCCTTAGTTTGAGGTTTGAGACACATTCTCTCTCTCTCTCTCTCTCTCTCTCTCTCTCTCTCTCTCTCTCTCTCTCTCTCTCTCTCCCTCCCTCCCTCCCTCCCTCCCTCCCTCCCTCCCTCCCTCCCTCTCTCTTTCTCTCTCCCTCTCTCCCTCTGTCTCTCAACCCTCCTCCCTTTCACAGACCCCGACAATTTCTCTCTCCCTCTTCTTATGCTCCTGCACCTTTTCTTTACTTTGACTAATAGCATCCCATGAAGAGAAAAATGGAAATATTCACTAAAAATTCACTGAGTACTTGTTATATGCTAAACATTCTGCTCAAAGGCCTAAACATATATACTCATGGGCTTGCTCACGAACAGGTTCATGAAAAAAAATATATTCACACACATACATGAACAGGTTCCAGAATACACACACATACATATATATATGTATATATACACACATACACATATGTACACACACATACATACACACATGCATATACATAGTAATAAAAATGTTGGAATCAGTCTAAATGATTAGGGACTAGTGAATTACTTAAAAGCTAAGGTCATCCTAAAATGAAATAGCACACATTTGATGTATATGGGTGTGTGTGCACGAGTATGCCTTCTAGGGATTGAGCCAGAGCATTCTACCTGAGATACACCTCCAGCACTTTTTATTTTTTGTTTTGAAACAGGTTCTTGCTAAAGTTGCCGAGGCTGCCCTCAAGCCTGGGATCCTCCTCTCTCAGCCTCCCAAGTACGGGCGTTACAGGCATGAGCCACTATGCCCAGTTGATGCAAACACTTTGACAGAATAGCATTCTTCTTCAATTTGTTCCTCGGCAAAGGTAGCGTCTGCTAGTGCCCACGACACGTAAACCCTCTGAAGGAAGAAATGGGTCGTATGTGCGATTGCTGTCTCAGCACTTAGAACGGTGATGTCAGAAGCCTTTGCTGGGTGAATGAGGGAGTGATTCTCACCATCCTGTGGTCCCCAAGGGCTCCAGGGTGGTAGCTGGGTCTCAGACAATGAGAGGATAAATGCAAAGACTGAGTCAGGGAGAAAGAAGGAGTAAGAAAAGGAATAGAAAGAGGAAGGAGCTGCTTTCATGGACTCTCCTAATCATCCACCAGCCTCCACCAGCCTCTTTCCCTCCCAGCACCCTCACGTGGAAGCCGTCTGTGACGAGAATCACAAATAGCAAATCCATTTGAACCTAGGCCTGAAGCTCTGATTATAACTGCAGCACTTACTCTTTAATATGACTTCAATTTCATCTCTGAGTAGTAAATGTCCAACCAGTTTGGTCAAGTACCCTAGGTACAAAGGAAAATGAAATTACCCCAGAAATACATGATGGGGAAAACATGTTCCTATCCCTCTATTTTCCTCTCTTGGAGCGTACTACTTCAGCTTGTCGCGGGCCTCACGTTAGTGCAGGCTTTCCCCACATTTCTCCTCCTCCATTATGTCCAGGATTTCTTTTCTCTTTCCTTCCCCCTCCTCTTCCTCTCCCATTTCCATCCCCTCCTGTCTTCAGGAGCCAACCCTTCCTTTCTCCCTGAAGGCAAGCTGGCCAGGTAGCTCGGATGATAGAGGCCACCGAGATCAGACACTCGAGGCGTAGGGAAAAGCAAACACAATTAAAGAGGGAACTGGGGATGGGAGTCCCACAGTTAAGCAGGTACTGCTTGTCTGTGCAATAGTTCATCCACTTACTGTGTGTGTGTGTGTGTGTGTGTGTGTGTGTGTGTGTGTGTGTGTGTGTGTAGTATTTGATATTACCTCTAAGCTATACCCTTGGCCCTTTTTGGTTTTTTATTTTGACACAGGGTCTCCCTAAATTAACGAGGCTAGCTTCAAACCTTTGATCCCCCAGCCTCAGCCTCCAAGTGCTGGGATTATAGGTGTATGACACCAAGCTGGGTTGAGGCTGGCCTTCAACCTGTGTACCTCCTGTCTCAGCCTCCCAAATTCTGGGATTACAGGCGTGCCTCACCAAGCCTACCATCTGTCATTATCTAAACATTTGAAATCTATCTTGTTGAGCATATTCTGTGGAATAATTTAATCAGACAGACATACTCACTGTGTGCTACAAAACAGAACTATGTCCTCATTACATGTACTAACCATGTTGTTCATCAGAAATTACCAGGACAAGTGCTGTCCACCATACACAAAGAAAATCTATTTATTTATTTATTTATTTATTTATTTATTTATTTATTTATTTTGGTGGTCCTGGGGTTTCTGGAAACCCTTCTACCTCTGGGCTACACTCCCAGACCTATTTTGTAGTTTTATTTGGAAACAGGGTCTCTTAAGCCAGCGCGACTGGCTTCGAACCTGCGTGATCCTCCTGTCTCTGTCTCCCAAGCGCGGGGATTACAAGCGTGCGCCACCACGCCCGGCTTTATATATTTTATTTGGAAACAGGGTCTCACTAAGTTGCTAAGAGCCTCACTAAGTAGCTGAGGCTGGCTGTGAACCTGCGCGATCCTCCTGTCTCCACCTCCCAAGCGTGGGGATTACAAGCGTGCACCCCCACGCCTGGCTCCTAGCAGAATAGTATTATATGACCAATGGCCATGTAAATTTTAACATCTAGCCTGGAGACTAAAGCAAAGTGGATGGTCAGTGAGTGTTTGATAAATAAAGGAAGAAATGAACTCTATTTTTTTTTTTTTTTTGGTGGTACTGGGGTTCCTGGAAACCCTTCTACCTCTGGGCTACACTCCCAGACACCTTTTTTTCTATTTTATTTGGAAACAGGGTCTCTTAAGCCAGCGCGGCTGGCTTCGAACCCGCACGATCGTCTTGTCTCTGCCTCCCAAGCACGGGGATTACAAGCGTGTGCCACCACGCCCGGCTAAAATCTATACATTTTAAATGAAGACTTCCAGTTACTACCCTAAGCTGTACCTTTAAAGACAAATTAAGAAATAAAAATTAAATGTAGTTACCTATTAAAATAAGTGCTCCTTTCCTCAGATATGCTCGGGAGCTCCCCAGGAACCCTAAGGTATCAGATATTAAATCGGTAATGTAGCCCTCATGAAAAGTAACCTGAGCATAAAAAGAAAAAAATAAATACTCTCGATTGTTAAAAAAGCTATATGCTCTCTCAGAGGAGATTCAAGACAAAAGACCATGATTACATAGACTACATCAGAAGCAACGTAAAGCCCGGGGGACTTCGCATGTGAACAGCACCGTTCTGGCTTCTTGCAGGTTTACTTGTTCATGGTGTGACTGCCAAGACCAGCTTGTGTTTCCAACCTGTGCTTGGCTTTTCTCCCATCATCGTTCATGCTGGTTTTCAGAGAATCAGCCACGGAGCAGTGGCAAACTATCTCACCTTTCCTTTTGGTCCTCTAAACGCTCCTTCTACCTTCTATCTATGCATAGCTCAAAGTGGGTGTGTTGGGGAAAGAAGAAATATGAATGGTCAGTGTTGAGAATTATTTTCCCCAGCTGCAGCTGTACTTGTTATCTTTTCTTCACATTCTGTTATGGTTTGGTATATAGAAAATCCCCTGAAGAGCTCAAGCATGAATGTTCAGAGTTGATGCGATTAAGCCACGAGGGATGTAACCTCATCAGTGGGTGAATCTATTGTAATAGGCTTACTGGGTGTCCACCCAGGTCGGCGGGGTGTGCCTGGAGAAGGGGGTCCCCGAGGATGTGGCTGTAGGGACTGTGCTTTGGCCCTCTCTTGCTTCTGGCCTCCGTGATGTGAGAGCAGAGCCTTGTGCTCATTCTCCCTCCCTCTCTCCCTCCCCCTCTCCCTCTCCCCCCCCTCTCTCCTTCCTATTGCTGTGCTCTGAGCTCCACAGACTTGGTCTCACCCGGACTGGACCTCAAAATCCCCCAAATCTTCTTTCTTTAAGTTTGCGTAGCCAGCTGTTTTGGATAAGAGCAGTGAGTCTGTTGACTGAGACACATGCTTTCTCCAAGATTAACCTTTTACCACCACATCTATTATCAAATGGTTATGCTTAAATTTTGTTTGTAATTCTTTTTTTTGGGGGGGGGGTTGCTGGGGATTGAACCCAGGGGCATCCTACTTCCGACCTACCATCATCCCCTTTTATTTTTTTTGAAACAGGGTGTCACAAAGTTGATAAGAGTCTCGCCACATTGCCAAGGGTGGCCTTGAGCCTGCAATCCTCCTGTCTCAGCCTCCCAAGTACTAGGATTACAGGTGTGTGCCACCACACCTGGCTATTTATACCTATTAATGGTAGTAAAAACAAAAGGGCTACTTACAAGACTGTTACAGATGTTGAGTACAACCAGCTCAAACTTGTAATTTTCCTTTTTGAGAAACTGTGACGGCCATTTTAGTTGTATGGCACAAATTTTTAATGTGTACTTGCATGCCTGCGAGACAGAGAAAGGTCAGTAGGCACCTCTCCGTCTACTGTCATGGGAGACACTGGGGTGTTCTAGGAAAGGAAGCACACGGAGGTCAAAGGTCTTACTTTCACCACTCTTGTCTCCCTGTCCTGCAAAAACAGGATGAGGGGCACCAAGCCTCCTAGGACCACGTGGTTCAGCATCCATGTGTACTGGCCCATGTCCTTCAGTAATTCTCCAAAGTGGCGAATGGCCATGCTTCGAATGCCACCGTTGCTCTGGACATGCACACAGGGAAACAGAGGCCGCATTCAAGCATCATGTTAGCTCTTCATTCCTTAATCAGTAGGATCTACGTATATATCTGTATGTTGCATAAGTATATGTACCACCCATCTCTCTATATAGCCATCTATATGAATTAATTAATTAATTAATTAATTTATTGCAGTACTGGGAATGGAACCCAGGGGCATTCTATCTCTGAGTTGCACCCCCAGCACTATTTTTTATTCTTTATTTTGAAACAGTCTCACTGAGGTGCAAAGGGCCTCACTAAGTAGCTGAGGCTGGCGGCAAACCATGATCCACCTGTCTCAGCTTCTGGATTGCTGCGATTACAGTGTGAGCCATCACTCCCGGCACGTGAAATACTTTTTAATTGAAGTTTTCTTATATGACAATGGCAAACATTCATCTGGGGCATTGGGTGCATCAACTCTTAACCTCATCCAAACCTACTACTGTCTTCGGGTTACAGATGGGGAAAGGAATGCACCAAGAAACTGAGGAAGCCCTTGCTCACGACAGCACAGCCCAGTAAGAGGCAAGGCACACATCTGAGTCTAGGCAGACCAGATCTAGGGGGCATCAGTATGTAGCCACTAAGCTATAGTTCCGCTCTCATCCAAAGATAAAAATTGTTTTTTCTTTCTTCCTCTTTCTCTCTTTTCTTCCTTCTTTTCTTCCTCCTTCCCTCCCTCCTCCTTTTTTCTTTCTTGCCTTCATTTTGTGGTGCTGGGGATTGAACCCAGGGAGCATTCTACCTCCAAGCTACACCCCCATCCCTTTTTAACTTTTTAAGAACAGGATCTCACTGAGTTCCTGAGAGCCTTGCTAAGTTTTTGAGGCTACCTTTGAACCTGTGATCCCCCTTTCTCAGCCTCCCAAATTCTAGGATTATAGGCATATGTTACCATGCCCAGCTCTTTTTTTTTTTTTTTTGTGGGTCTGGGGATGGAACCCAGGGGCATTTGACCTTTGAGCCACACCCCCTGCCCTATTTTTATTCTTTATTTTGAAACAGGGTCTGACTAAGACGGCCTCAGTAAGTAGCTGAGGCTGTCTGCGAACTGCAATCCTCTGGTTTCAGCCTCCCGAATGCTGGGATGACAAGTGTGTGCCACCACGCCCAGCTTTTTTTAATGCTTAGAAAATTTATTAAATTTCTATAGCTATAATTTTCTTTTCTTTTTCAAATATACTTTTATTTGTACATTTAATATACTTTAAAATGTACTTTAAAATATACATTAAAATTTATACTATTATTGGTGCATTTAAAATATATCTTTATTTGTGCATTGTAATCATATATCATAATGAAGTTCTGAGTGATAGGTACAGACACACACACAATACCTGATGACCTTAACACCAGATACCACCCAACCGCTCCCTTTCCTGGTACCTGGTCTTGAGATTGGCATCAATAATTTTGTATTTGTATCTAGCAACATTTGAATGTTTTCTCTTTTATTGTGGACAAAATTTTCCAGCTTCTCACATTTTCCAGATAAATATATAAATATATATAATCTATAATACATTTTATATGTGACATTTTATGTATAATTATGTTATATTATAAAATATATATGTTTAAATAGGACCTGACAAATACTATTATATGTTAGAGAAGCAGTGGCTTTGAAGTAAATGTCTGCCTCCTGTTTACGTCTTCTATACCGTAACACCACTGCCTCCACGGGGGCCATGTGGACCCCCAGACCTAAGGACCACACACAGCTCGCTGCGCCGCTCACGTGGTCCATCAGAGGACAGTAGCTGGAGGCGATGCGGATGCACAGAGAGGAGTAGGTCATCTTGTCCAGCTTTCCCAGAAGTCTTCGGAGGGTGAGTAGGGCTCGGACCACCACGGTCTTTTCTTTGGAAAGGAAGGCATCCAGGACAGATATTAACAAGCTGCTGACATTTTCTATCTGCATGTGAAAGAAAGAACATGGCAAGGCTTGGGAGCCTGAAGGAGACGGGAGCAGCATTTGTGTGTATATTTCAGAGTCTAATGTGCTCACATTGCTTCTCGAATTGTTTGTCAAACTGTCCAAAATTCTGTAGCTGATTATTAAAAACGTCATTATTGAAAATTATTTTATAAAGCTGGGTGTGGTCTGTAATCCCAGTTCTTGGGAGTCTGAGACAGGAAGATAGCACATTTGAGGCCAGAGTTAGCACCTTAATCAGCAACTGGTTGGGAGTATAGCTTGGAGGTAGAAAGCCCCTGGGTTCAATCCCCAGTACCAAAAATAATTACCATACATAAATTTAGAATTAAATGAAGCCAAAGATAATTCCAAAAAAGGTTCCATTCCTAACTATTTTCTGTCGCTTACTGTTTTCTACACTCCTGAGGTTATGTATGTATCTTGTATCTGAACGGTGGGAATATTAATTAATGTGCTGTTGGGCATCTCCGCCCAACTGTGTTCATGACATCCCTGGATAACTTGAAATTAGCCATGGTGGAAATATGTATGCCAGCGAGCCCTGCCTCACTTCCAGAGAGCCGTGTGTTAAGTATTTGCCGACACACTATTGCAGTGTGGCCTCTGGGTGACAGTGACCTGTTTGTACATGAGCTGCTGAGCCACTGAGGCAGATCACGGGAGGCAAGCGCAGTTCAAAGGGAACAGAAGAAAGGAAAATCAAAGCCAGCAAGCTCCAAGGTGGCGGGAGGGAAAGGCAGGAAGGAAATGAACAAACATTATTTGCCAAAATAACAGCTTTAAGGAGAGAATAAATAGAGTCGAGGCCCACATCAGTGCCGGAGGTCAACTGTGTCTCCGTCCACAGTGCTGAAACCTCCACCCGCTAACCCAGTCTTCTCTTTGAATCTCCTGCCTGGCCTGGACACACACTCTTCCTTTCAGTGTTAATAACATTGGGAAGAGCCCTAAATAACTTGCTGTTTCCTAAAAGAATGCACACTGTTAATAATTCCATTAAGTTGTATGAATTCTTTTAAACAAATGAAATGGCACGGTCCATGCCATTCTTAACACAAAAGGGGTGTCCACTAGCAGCTTTTTAATTTTTTTGGTATGTGTGCTGAACCCAGGGGCCTTCTACTTCCGAGCTACATCACAACCCTTTTTATTTTTTCTATGGAGACAGGGTCTCACTAGGTTGCTGAGGCTGGTCTCAAACCTGCGATCCTCCTGTCTCAGCTTCCCAAGTACTGGGATTACAGGACTGTCCAGCTAAGCTTTAAGCTTTTAGAGACTATGCTCTATAGGGAAGCATATATTATTTGTTGTTAGAATTATAAATATGTCAATAATTTATAGAACATCTATAATCTCAGCATTGTGTAATATTCTTTGAAATTTGGAATTACAAAATGTATGCTTAGATTTAACTGACTTGAAAGGCAAGAAGCGTTCACATCAGTCAGAAGAAAGCAAGGTGAGACAGGGGACAGGGATTCCTTTTTGTTTGTTTTGGGGTTTGGGGGGTACTGGGAATTGAACCCAGGGGCATTCTATATCTGAGCTATACCTTCAGCTCTTAAAAAATTATTTTGTCTTGAAACAGGGTCTTGGTAGGTTGCTGAGAGTCTAAGTTTCTGAGGTCGGTCTCGAACTTGTGACTCTCCTGTCTCGGCCTCCCAAGTTCTGAGATTAAAGGCGTTCACTGCCATGCCTGGATAGACAGCAATTCTTGACTTTAATCTGTATTTGAGTATTTGGGGGACTTTATATAAACACTGATGGATGGGTGCTAGCCCAGAAGTTCTGTTTCTGTACATCCTGGTGTGAGACCCAACAACTTGCCTTTCTAACAAGTTTCCAGGTGACGCTGATGTTGGTGGCTCAAGAACCATATTTTGAGGGTCACGAGGGTAAATATTACATAGGAAGTTCTTGCCTGTGGGCGGTGTGGCGCTGAGAAAGGCAGGGCTGCTAGAGACCAGAATGCGCAGCCAAGTCGGACCTGAGCTGATCACTGGGAAAGGAGACAAGTGTGCGCAGGCGCGTAAGTGAGGAAGAAAGCGCTACCAGTGGGAGGAAAGGCCGGGTGATGCCCTGGGATACTGATGATTGAGTGTGCATGTGTGTACGTTGGGAGGAATTAACCCCACGTGTGTATGGTTCAGAGTAGTGTTAGTGTAGGGCAGGGATGGTAGATTCTGAGTGTGATGAGTACTCGGATGGGAAAATTATGAATTAATGATAAAGCCGCTACGTTTATGTCCTTCCCAATCAACTCTATATCCTTAGTGGAAAGATGCCAGGTCCTTTCCATTCAACTCAGTATCCCTGTTAAAAAAATACCAGGCTTGGTGCTTTTTTGAGCTATATATATGTATATAGAAAAAAGTCAATGTTTTATTATAAAGATATCGAGCACCACCACAACATCAGATTAGGGCTTTGGTGGCGCTGGCAGACCCAGTCACGTGCCATACCTTGTTGATCACTGGCGCCATGCTGGCGATCTTCTGCAGACTTAATTTGCTAACCGCGGGGTTGGGATCATGGATCCAGTTTTTGAAGAGGACCAGAAATTCCTCTGGGAAAGGGTCCTGGAAGAAGTTGTTCAGAAGCTGAAAGGAAGCGGTTCATAAGTTAATGAGTGGAGTCAGGCTGAATGACGTGGTTTCTACCTGTCGTGTAAGTCAAGCCACGTCCAAATTCAGTAAAACTAGAATACAAATCACACTAACTTCTGAGCCCTTACATGGATCCGGACATGCATTCCACAGAAAGGCAGGCAGCATAAGAGACAGACATTCTGTTTGTTTTGATCATTTCTCTCCATTGTTGGGAAGTGAAGGACCAGTTTAAAGTACCCTCTCCTGGATTATAGTCAGGTGGGTGAGTTTCTGTATGCTAGCAGGGGGCCACAAGGGCCGAGGCACTGTGCTAGAAAATGGGGGTGTAACTGTGACTGAAACAGTCTCAGTCCACGACTGTGTGGGGCTTATAGAGTAGCCAGTGGGATGGATACTGTACAGTGAGATCATACTCCATGCCTTTCTAGAGAAAGCAAGTTGCTGACTGTAACTTGCACTAGGAAGGAGAGCTACAAGATGTCATGGGAACTTTTATAGGAATACCGAATTTAGATTATGTAGTTTAAATTCAATTTAGAATGAAGAGTGGTATTTAAATTTGGGCTGGGAAGCCGAATTGACATTAATTGGATGGAGTGTATGAGAAAGTACCTCCAAGGATGGTAACCATGTGCAGAGGCCCTGAGGTAGATGAAACAGGGTGTGTTTAGTCCCCAGAAGAGAAGCGGTAGGAGTGGGAAGGAATAGAGGGCAGGTAGAGGGTGCAGGGAAAGAGGCCCCCTTTCAGGGGTAATACCCAAGACAAGACAAAGGCATGATCAGGAGCCTCCAGGCATCTAAGAACTGGCAGACAAACATGCATGTTTAAAAGTCTCTTAGAAACACATACAGTTTTAACAAAAGAATTTAAAACATCGCTAAGATCAAGTACTCAGAAAAGGAGAAGGGGGGAGGGAGGAGGAGGAGGAGGAGGAGGAGGAGGAGGAGGAGGAGGAGGAGGAGGAGAGAGAGAGAGAGAGAGAGAGAGAGAGAGAGAGAGAGAGAGAGAGAGAGAAGAGAATATGAATGAGAAATGCTAGAGGGAGAAAGAAAGGAAAGAGAGGATGGGAGGAGAGGTCACACGATCACACTTTGTCTTTAACCATCTTTGGGAGAATTAAGTACCAGACCAAAAGGAATCAATAACTTCCCTAAAGCAAGACATTTATTTAGCCATGGTATAATCAAAGACAGTTTAAATGGAAACAAAAAAGTCTATAAAGACATGGAAAAGTGAACCTCCTCCAATTCTTGAGTCAAAATCTTAAACCACAGAGGTTTAAGTACTGGGATTCCAGGTGTGCCTCACCATGCCCAGCAAGACAGGGATTCCTGAGCTTAATCTCTATTAGAGTCAATAGAAGAATTTGTAAAGCACAGATGAGTGAAACTTAATGTCTTTTAACATGTGTCTTTTATAGTTTATTAATATTTTGCTATGATGTTTAAACTTGTCTAAAATTTTGAAAACATCAGGCATTGCACCTTAGGTAACAGGTAATACACCTATTACAATAATACTTTTATGGACAAATTATATTTGAATCAGATAATTTCAACTTACAAAATCTTTATTTTTTGTAAGCAAAAGGACTTCCTTAATTGACTTGTCTTCACTGTCGTTACCATATTTAGCAGAGCAGTCATATACGAGGTGATATGGTTCCACATATTAATTTTGCCGTTTCTTTGGCCAATTTTTTTTATTCCTCAAGACAGTCTGAAGTATCATTTAGATCTTATGTCATTAGTAAGCCCAGTTATCCTTGAAATGTTTTAACAAGCATGCAGAAATAAATGAAATTGTACTATAAAAATAATTAGTGTTTGTGCAACTCACTCCTAGGAAAAATTAAAAGACAACTCCTAAAATAAACTAAAGGGGCAACCCTCTTATAATCCAGATGCAACTCATGTCTGCCAGTCTCAACTTCTGATAGCTTTTATTCTCTTTCTCTCTCTCCTTTTCCTCCTCATCTCCCCCCTCCCCCTCTCTCTGTCTCCTGTGTGTGTGTGTGTGTGTGTGTGTGTGTGTGTGTGTGTGTGTGTGTGTGTGAATAGAGATGGAATCCAACGGGCGTTCTGCTTCTGAGCTACATCCCCAGCCCTGCTTTATTTTATTTTGAAACAGGGTCTTACTAAGTTGGTGATAGCCATGCTAGGTTTCTGAGGCTGTCCTTAAGCCTGTGCTCCTCCTGTCTCAGTTTCTAGGTACTGGGACTGCAGGCCTCACCACCACACTGGCTTCTTTTATTCTCTTAAATCTTGGCAGTATTCAGAGAGGGAGATGAGAGCCCAGTGTGTTGGCTTTAGTTAAAGATAAGGAAAGGGTATGAGAACTTAGCTGTTCAGATGTTTTTATTGAAACTCACTTCTGTGAGGAATATTATTGTGATGATGCTGTCTTCTGATCTTCTGGGGCCTTCCACTGAAGTCTTGTAGAGATGATGTAAAGTCTCCGGGAACTGTGGGAAGTTGTGTTCACTGAGAGTTCTGTTAAGAAGAATAGGGCACTGAATTAGCAAAGGGCAAAAAAAAAAACACCACACAACAAACCAAAAAAACCACCACATTCTACAGCAGCAAGTCCTGGTTGTGATGAAGAGAACCGTTACCCTCATTCTTTTTTTACCTCCCATATTAAAAAAAAATAGTATTCTCCAACATTCCCTGATCTAAGGTAAACTGCAGCCCTTCTATGAGTCAAACACATTCGTGTCTGGGGAATGATACATACCTGCCCCCTGCCAACATTTCCTTCCTTAACGTCACTCTTTACTCTTTGCCCCATCTCTCCCACCCTCTCTGACACAACAGGAGGGCCTGTTTTTGTGCAAGCTCCCATCAACACTTGACAAAAGGGAGAAGAAATTAATATCTGAAGCTCAATCCGAGATGGCCGCACCAGTCACCTTTGTGGTTTGGGGTCAGGCTATTCCTTTGTGTCATGAGGAGGAGAGTTTGGGGTCACCCTGGGTTCCTCAGGAAGAGAGATGGTGGGCTCTCATTCACTCAGCTATTCTCTAAAAACACCTGGGCGGTGGATGGCTTCACGGTTATCTTGGTACCCTGGCCTGAATCAGATTGGTAGAGTCAGGATGGGGAAAGATAGCATGACAGAATTGTCATTTAAAGACTCTGTGTTGGTCCTCTGAAGCTTTAATGTGCATACCAGCCCCAGGGGGAAACTTCTAACATAAGATTCTGAACTTTATGTTGCAGACAGTGCCGGCGAAGCTGGCCCATAGGTCACACTTGGAGTAAGAAGATCCAGAGGTGCTAGGGACACGTAACTAGTGACCACTCCAAGGTTCACATATGATAACCTTTTATGCAGTGAGCTGTGTTCCTGAACTGTATGCAGCAGCAAGATGTCATTTTTAGAAGCACCCAGGGACCACATGGGCTGTGCTTTTTGGGTCAGTCACGATTTCTAATGGTCTGCATTTGCCAAGGCCCTGTATTTTGTTTCTTTTTTCTTTTCTTGTTTGGTACTGGATATGGAAGCCAGAGGAATTATCCCAGCCCCCCTTTTAAAGAAAATTTTGAAACAAAATCGCCCTAGGTTTCTGAGAGTCTTGATAAGTTGCTGAGGCTGACCTCAAATCTGCTATTATTCTGTCTCAGCTTCCCGAGTACTGACATTACAGGCATGTGTCAAAGTGCCCAGCTATAATTTGATTCTTGATAAGAAAATCTGTTTTCTAGGATTGGAAGATTGTTAATTACTAGAGGACTAACTAGAAATACCCTTTTTTGTACAAGAAAAAAATATATTTTCTAGAATCTCTTTGGCTCATTGAACCCAGGTCTTTATTGGACCTCTTTAAAGTATACCAAGAACGGTCTGACATCTAGAGTAAAATTCATCTCACATCAGAGGGGAAGAAACAGATTCACCTTGAGTTCACTGTATTGGAAAGAGAAGCTCGTCCTGTAGAGGGAGGGTAATTAGGAATCTGTATTATCTAGTAAGAGGGAAGAAACAGGAAAAAAATCCCCCAATAAAATCCCTCAAAAGAACAGCAGCTTTTATGCTCTGGGACGGGCCACTCTCAGAAAGCGAAAGGCGATATGTTTTCTGTCACAGGTGGAGCTAGAGAGAAGTTGGGAAACAAAGGGAACTTCAGATAAACAAGGAGGGAGACCAGCAGAGCAGAGGAAGGGACTTGGCGAGGGAGTGGAGAGGACAGAGGGGGACTTGAGGAAGGAAACGACTTGAGTAATGCTGTGTACAGAGATGGAGCCATCAGTTCCAATCTCAATAAAATATATGGGGAGGAGGAGGGAGTGGGTGGGATCCAGAGGGAAACACACCAAGTGCTGTGTGCACGTGTGTTTCTACAACCCGGAACCTCATCGTGATGCATATTACGGTGCACCAACAAAAGTGTATTAAAAATAACCGAAGAAGTAGAAGCCAAATGGCAATTCAGATCATTAAGAGAGATGTAGAAATCGGAGTGGACGACTGTGTTCTCACCGGACTTACTTGAAGGAAAATGGAGGAGGTGGGAGAGACCAAGAACCCCGCACAGAACCTCTGCTGTTCTTACTTGGCAATGAGGTAGACCCCATGATGGTGATACAGTGCTTGGGAAAACTGGTTCCAGCAATTCTTCTTCTTTAGAGCAGCATCCACCTCTTGTAGTCCAGAAGAATTCAGCAGAGCCCTCAGGGCATCTCGGGCATAGCTAAGCCCCCCCCCCCAAAAAAAAGACCAGTCACCAAAGGATCTTCACCCTTCACATAACTAAGCCTCTTTATCCCATCTGAAGCAGGATACAGGTTTTAAGAAAAGGGATGTTTTCAAGGAAGCAAATTGCTAAAGGCTTTTCATCTCCCTAATCAATAAGGGATAGATGGTTAATTTAACTAGCACATGGAATCTAGGGTTGATCTGAGAACCTCTTACTGGTTACCTAACTTATATGCAAGAGATGTTCAACAATGTAATGACTTGCTAAAGGTGCCAGTTTCTTCCTTTGCTGGATGCCACAAATAAGTAGGATATGTTCTCATCTCTTTGGGATGATTCCACATATATCTGTTTAAAGGGTAGGAAGAGGATTATCTTTTTTTTTTTTACTTTTTAGCATTGAACCTAGGGACATTCTACCTCTGAGCTACACTCCCAGCCCTATTTTATCTTTTTTATTTTGTGTGGTACTGGGGATAAAACCCAGGGACATTCTATCACCGAGCTACACCCTCAGTCCTAATTTTTATTCTTTATTTTGAAACAGGGTCTCACTGAGTTGCAAAGGACTTCACTAAGTAGCCGAGGCTGTTTGCGAACCTTGATCCTCCCGTCTCAACCTCCCAAAGGTTGGGATTACCATGTGCGCCACTATGCCTGGCTTATGTTTTTATCTTAAAAAGAGTTTCTCTTAGTTGTTGAGGATTTCACTAAGTTGTTGAGGGCCTCGCTAAGTTGCTGAGACCGGCCACGTATCTTCAGTCTTCCTGTCTCAGCCTTCCAAGTACTGGGATTACAGGTGTGTGCCACAGGATTATACATCTTAATGGGAGTGGTCATGTTTTAGAACTCTGCATGCTTTAGCTGTCCAAACCAGACCAAGCAAATAGTCAACAGTTGGTTTGTGATTTCCCTATAATGCAGCAAAACCAACTGTATATTCACCCGGGCAAAACTGAACTGCCGTATCCTTCTCTGTGTGGACAGGGGCGTGAGGTCATAAGTTCAAACACAAGACAGCTTTACTGCTCACAGTGTACATTTGTACACACACACTATTTTGTTTTACGTGTGCACCAGCCCCGAGAGGTTACTATCACAGGATAAGTGAATGGCAGAACCTGAATGTGCCCCGCCCTTCCCTGGTCCTCCCTGCTCCCTCCTCCCTGTTATCTGCACAACAGGGATGGAGGGTGTTCTGTAGTCGTGCCTCCTTATTGGCTGCACACTGTGTCCTGGCTAATGTCCAGACACTCAGATGGTGCTTTCTGAAGGCATTCCACCCTTCATAGGAAAGAGAACTAAGATAAATGAGGGTCCCAGACACAGGACTGCCAGGAACCCCATGTGCCCCTGAGGGAGCTGCTGGATCTGTTTCTTCTCCATTCTGCAGTACTTAGCGTTCTCACAGAGGCCTGTCTTGGGGTAGCACTCTCAGCTGGCTGCTGTAGAAGAGTTGAAGGAGGAGCTCCATCAGGAGCTGGGGGAAGAACTGGGCCACCGCTTTCTTATAGGTAGCTGCAGGCAGAAATGTGCACAGGGCCTGGGATGCCTACAAGTGAAGAGAAGGGAGTTAAAAAGGGAAGTCTCCCTCTAAACCCAATCAGGATATCCAAGGCCATATGTATTGCTTTTTTTTTAAATTACTAACCATGGAGTCATGACCCAGCTAGCATCCTTTGGTAAGGGGCTTCCAAAGCACTATTACCCACCAACCCCTTCCCCTTTCCCAGCTGCTAATCCAGTGAGAAGCAAGCTGGTCTGCAAAGAGGGCAAACATCCCAATGTCCATTTTATATGTGGCCATAAAGGGTAGTCCTACTAATAACCCAGGTCCTCCCTATGCATAAACAGTGCAGGCAAGTGAAATGGTAAGCAGATGTGAGCCAGCTCATTGACAGGTGATGGATGTACTGACCCTTGTGGTACCTGCCAACTAGAAGTGAGCATGCCAGCACCTCACCCCTTGAAGCCATGCTATTCCTTTCTATTATATCTCTGTGAAGGACCTCTTAATTTACTGCCAACCACGGCAACTTGGGTCCTTGGAGAGACATAATGATGGACACAAGTACAGTTAGAACTTCACCTGTCTATTCAAGTCTATGATGCAGATGACGGCTACTTTCTGGTATCAGCTCCTTCTCGTGTGCCCTTCCTGGGGTCACACAGAGAGGTTGGTCTCCTCACGTCCACTCCCACACCAGGTAAGCTTCTTGCACTACAGGGCTTTTGCTTCCAGATACATGCAAGGGTCACCCCCGCCTGTCCCAGAGTTCTGGTTCAATGTTGCCTCGGCAGAAAGGGGTCCACCCTGAGCAACCTACCTAAACCATCCCTTTCTTTCCCCCACCCCACCCGCTCATGGTCCTTCTGACATATGTCACACAGACTTATTTCTGATCTCTGCCTCTTAGCAAGATAGAAGTTCCGCGATGAGGTGTTCGAGTGGGTGTTGGAGAGGACAGCTGTGTCGGGAAGTAAAGGACGGGGCTGGGGACAGCACCATCAGGAAGACAGCACTGAGAAGATGCCTCAGGCGTCCCTTACTGCCACGGGCATCATGTTGGTGGCATCCAGAGAGGAGCGTCTTCTATCCATTGAGTTGTCCTCCTTCTCCCCCGGCTTCCCTTTGAGGATTAGCAGGATTGTCTTCAGCACCAGGGGCGCGACGCTGTACTCTGAACCTGCCGCTTGCCACATCAGAATCAGGGTGCTGTGAATGCAAAATGTTGAGCTTACTGACATCTGAAGTTTGTTTTTCCAACATGAGTGACATGAGTCTGGAAAAAGACCGTACGGGTTGAGTCTCAAACAAATTGAGATTCCCATTTCCAAAGAATCCATACATATATTATCCTCAAAAATAGAGGGAGAGTTTCGGTGAAAAGAATGCAGGGGCGTTAAACCATGCCGTTGAAGTTCACCCAACTCTAACCGCGCCTACATAGGCTCAAGCTCGTTCCCTGATACCCCTTACCCATCCAGCTCAATGTCAAGAACTGATCAATTTTCTGGACCCGAACTCTGTTCCACCACTTCATCCATTCCTGGACCCTGTTTGTTCAGGAATGGTGGTGCATTTAAGACTAACATTGGTATACAGATTAATATATACTCTTTTGTGTGAAGTACTGGGGATTGAGCCCAGGGACATTCTTCCTCTGAGCTACACTCCCAGCCCTTTTTATTGTTTTTAATTTTGAAACAGAGACTCACAAAGTTGCTGAGGGTCTAAGTTGCTGAAGCTGGCCTTGAAACTTCAATCTTCCTTTCTCAGTGTCTCAAGTACTGGGATTATAGGCGTGCACCCCACACCTGGATATCTATTTTTTTCCAGTACTGAGGATTGAACCCACAGCCTTAATCATGCTAAGCAAGTGCTCTACCACTGAGCTACAGCCCCACTCATTCATTAATATGTAGATCAATAGATAGGTAGTTTTAAAATCCCTAAATAAATACATAACTAAGCAAATACAATATAAAGACCCGAGTTGAGAGCCACTTTGCTGAATGTCACACATCTACTTAGTAACATGGCTGTGACTGCACCCCTGCCTTCTCTCTGGTCTCCTCGCTTCTTTCCCTATACACCTAGCCTTCATACATTATTATTCTTACCACTGTTCATCCTGAAAACTGTTGGACATCTCCATGCCAATATATTCTCGATTTCTTGTCCATCCATGCTGGATTCTGACACCCATGCTCCGTCTTTCTGCCTTTAGGTTCCTAGTTTGAGGGTCTCTTCCACCACAACATGGAGACACCCTGCACAGTGGACTGCCCTGGCTGCAGGGCTCACACTGGGAGCCACAGGACACCAGAGCTCACACGCCTGCCTCCTTTTCTTCCTCTTGTTCATACCTTCTGGCTGAGCTTCTGTGTGTCTCTCGAGCTTAGCTCTGAATCCTGGCCTTTTCTCCCCCAAGCCTCACCACCTACAGTTGCATAAGACCTGTTGGCAACTTCTTTAAGTTCATGCAACTCTAACTACACCTGCTGTCTAAGGCCCCTCAGCACATATCATTGGTAGAGGATTCACTGGAGACTTCTATCTTATTTCTATGTGGGCATATTTCCTCTGTTAAAACACAGGCAGACACAGCAGGTGCCTCAGTCCTGAATGAGAAAACATTGACTCTTAGGAAGATCCTTCCAGGAATTTTATGAATAGGGAAAGTTTTGTGAGTTTAAACTCCCTGTATAGATGGCTTTTCATTCGGTAGAAAAAGTCATATAGCTTTTATTTTAGAACTTTGTTGGTTTCAATGCCCTTTCAGAGACATGAACTTATCAACCCATAGCACAGCTCCAGAGAGAGAACAAATTCTTGCCCCTTCACGGATGAGGAAGTTGGTCCTTAGGGAGATTTTCAAATATGTGGATGTCACACAGATAGGAGGGTCTGAGGGGAGGGGTCCACATTTGTCTCCCCAGCCCGAGTCCTTTCCACAAGGTAACTTATCTTTTGCACTGTTGGTGGGAGAGTGGTATGAGTTCTAGCCTCCATCCCAGTGTGCAAGCTGTAAAAGTGGAGGGTGTGAGTTCTAAGCTCTTCTAATGAGCTTGTTAGCGTCATACTGTCCCACAGATTCACAGGGACATTTTTTTTTCTTCTTAAATATTTATTTCAACCCTGGATCATAAATTTCAGATTAGCAGTTTAGGGACAAGATACTCCTAATTATACTTGGCAATTTTTCATGTTTTATTCTTATGGGTGGGTAGAAATATCTTGTCTGTCTTTAATAAATGAAAAAAACATATGTACATTTGAGTATTTTTCAACAACAACAACAACAACAGCAACAACAACAACCCCAAATGCAAAGAAAAGAATCCATCATCAACCTGAGGGAGGCTTGTTTCTGAGGGCTATGCACTAGAATACAATTTAAAGCCTCAGACAAATAACTTCTTGGGGGGCTACTGTGTGCCAGGTAGTACATGAAGTTATGAATAACATGATGAGCCTTATAATCATCTTAGGTGACATGAAAAATGGATCTTGTTCAGAGAAAATAAACTAGGCCTGACCACAATGGATCAAGATTTGAACTCGTTTCCATCTGATTACGGAGTCTGGAGCAAAACTGCCCAGAGGGGCAGGGAATGGGGGACTTCTTACTTGTCTGCTGGGACGGGGTAGTCCATGAGTTGAAAGATGACCTTCTTGGGTGAAGTCCGAGTCAACAAGGCAATGACTCGTAGCATAGCTTGCTTCATAATGTGAGAAGAATCTTTGCATAGTTCTTTATAAATGGTATCCACAATCTTAGACACCTGGGAGAGAAATCGAGAAGTCAGCAAACATCTCCTATTGTGTGGTCACCTTTAAACCAAAGCAAGTATTAGTTGGAAAGATTCAGACTTTCTCAGTGATAACATACAAATAAGCACTAGCAGGAAATATATTTACTAGTATGACTACACAACACAAAGTTTTATTTATTTATTTATTTATTTATTTATTTATTTATTTTTGGTACTGGGGATTGAACCCAGAGGCATTTGGAAACAGGGTCTCATTAGGTTGCTGAGAGCTTTGCTAAGTTACCAGCTGGCTTTGAACCTGTGATCCTCCTGTTTCAGCTTCCCAAGTACTGGGATGATAAGTGTGTGCCACCAGGCTCAGCTTCAAAATATTTATTTAGATGAGAAATAAAGCTACAAATTGATGGATATTGATGCAGAAATCTTTTGGGGGGATGGGCACCTGAGAGAAGCTGACCAAGTGCTGTGTGCGTTATGTCTCTATCACTCTAAACTTCAATATAACGTGAGACCACAGTGCACCAGTAAAAGCATATTAAAAACAGAAAGATTAAAAATAAATGTGGTTTGGGCAGTATTATTATATAAGGCATATAAGTTTAGTAATAGAACACACACACACACACACACACACACACACACACACACACCAAGTCCTTAAAGAAGGTCAAAGCAATCAACTAGAATAACAATGGAAGTATTTGCTTCAGGAAAACTTCCTGAACACTGAAGAAGACTTGAATCTACATACTGAAGGGGTGATCCAGGAAAGAGGGGAACGCTACCACCAGGACCAGCCATCCTACAAACTCTACTCATGGGCCCCATGTTAATTTAATTTTTTTTCTCCTTTTTACCCACTCTTGAACAAGGAGGGTTCAAGCTAAACCTAGAATTTGACTTCAACCAATGAGGTCCATAGGGCTCAGGATGAGCATAAATGGACCGTCGACCAGGGCTCTACCCAGGGCCTCTTGACCAGTGTGCAGAGCCGGTGCTTCTTGTCCTCCTCGTCCTCCTGTTTATTTATTTACTCATGTATTTATTTTATGTAGTACTGGGGATTTTGCAACTGGACCCCACAAATTATGTAATCAGCCCTACACAAAGCTGAGATTTCTTGAAACTTTCTTCTAGGGTTACACAGATTTTGGTTGTAGCTGTGCTATGTTATCTCTATTAATATATTTCTTTCAAAACTTAAAATGTACTTCTTCTTTGTTTATTCTTGTTATTGTTTATTTTCTCTATTTTTGTAGCTTGTTGAAATATATACAGTAATTTGCATATATTTAAAGCGCATAATTTGAAGAGTTTTAATATAGAGATATATTCATAAAACCATCACCATAACCGAGATGAACATTAACTCCCCAAAGTGTCCAGGTATTTATTTCTTTTTTTAATTTTTTAATTTTTATTCTTTTATGTGGATCATATTGAAAATGGCATATGTTCAGACTGTGCTTGGTGCCTAATTCCTCTCCCCCCTATCTCTTCCCCCTCCCAACAATGAGTGTCCAGGTTGCAGCAAATATGGCAAAACATTAGAATTTAATATGACCATTTAATATTTTAATACTTAATATTAAATATTATACTTCAGTATGGATGAATATTCATTATAATCTTCTCTAAAAGTTTCTGTATGCTTGAAATATTACACACACACACACACACACACACACACTCACAACCCTCATTTTGCTAAAGTGACATAATAAACAATAAGAACAATTGTGTATTGAAAGAAGGAGGAGACAAAGTCAAGATATAGACTCTGGAGAACAGGCCCAGCTCCCCTCCACCCTTGTCAAGTGTCGTACCATGGTGATCTTCTGGGCGTGGTATACCAGAGTCAGTTTCAGGATGGATGCTGCCTCAGAAGCGGTTTTAGGATTAGGCACAGAGAGTTTCTTCAGGAGACTCCACACGAAGTCAGTCAGCAGTGTAGGCAGTAAAGTTTGTCCCACACTCTGGAACCAAGAGGAGAGTCATGACCTGGGCCTCACCTATAGCAACGTAAGAAAGAGCTAACCTCGTCAGACCCTCCGACAGCAATGTGAGAACGCGCTAAGCTCAGTGTCTGGGAAAAGCTCAGGGCCAGGTAGGCCCTGTGGGCCTTTGTGGGCCCCTCCTCCACTTAAAAGCAAGCAAACAAACCACACACCACATGTCATCCTAGAACGTGGTAGGCTGAGACAGGAGGAGGGCAGGTTCAAGATCGGCCTCAGAAACATAGTGAGACTATCAGCAACCTAAAGAAACCCTGTTTTAAAATGCAAAAGCAAACAAATAAACAAACAAAAAGCTGGCATGGTGGCGCATGCTTGTAATCCCCATGCCTGGGAGGCTGAGACAGGAGGATCGCACAGGTTCAAAGCCAGCCTCAGCTACTTAGGTTCTCAGCAACTTAGTGAGACCCTGTTTCCAAATAAAATATAAAATAGTTCTGGAAGTGTAGCCCAGTGGTAGAAAGCCTCTGGGTTCCATCCCCAGTACCACCAAAAAATAAAATAAAATAAAATAAAATAAAATGCATAAAAAAGGGCTGGGATATAGCTGAGAGGTAGAATGCCCCTTAGTTTAATGCCCAGTAACACACACACACACACACACACACACACACACACACACACACACAACTAAACAAAACACCAATGCCAAGTGTAGTGGTGCACAAATGGAATCCCAGTGCTAAGGATCTTGAATCAGGAAGGTCATAGGTTTGAGGCCAGCTTACAGTAACCTGGCAAGACTCTGTTTCAACATAAAAAGTTCTGAGGATAGAGGTAGAATGCCCCTGGGTTTAATCCCCAGTATCACACCAAAAGTTTTATCTGATTTTATAATAGTGTTAGTATAGAGATAACTAATCCAAAAATAATTGTATTTAATAATTTTCTTCTAATTTTCAAACAATTCAACTGCTCAGGTATTACTGGGGACATCTGCAGCCTTAGACATGAGTTTGCACAGATGAGAAACAAGCATAGTTATAGAAGATGCGGGGGGGGGTGGAGGGGGGAGTGAGGGATATCAAAGGTGTGCTCCCTTCTCTTTCCAAACCAAAAAAAGAAAAAGAAAAAGGCAGAGAGAGATCAAAGGACTACTACTGAGGTAGGAGAATTCCTAGGACATCAATTTTCTTTCAAAGCTAGAGGAAATTGAGCAAAAGTACCTGATTATGGACCTAGAAAAAAACGAATGAGCCAAACTTTCTTCTTTAGCTTTTATATGAAAGAAAGTTGTTCTTCCAGTCTTACCAATAAAGTTTTCTCCCTAAAGAGGTGGGGTATTAATCTTTTGGGTCAGTAGGGCAGGGCTGAGGTCCCAATAAGAGGGGTGAGCAGCAGCCCAGCCTTCCTTCCACTGGGCAGAGGGGTCAGGGAGGGTCAGCTTTGAAAGCCATAGAAGAAAAATCCAACCAAGATTTGAGAGCCATAGAAAAACATCGAACCACAAGGAGGCTACCAGAGCTTGGCCACATGGACTGGATATTCCAGTTTACCTTACTTACAGAAAAACCACAACTGTGTAAGGGGATGAATTTTAAAAGTCATTGGAAGAAGGAAGATTCTCTTTTGGGTACTTGTTTACTTGGTGAAGAGGACTTTTTTCTCATCTCTCTCTAGAAGGTGTAGAAGTTTCTCGCTGAAGCTTAGTGCTGTTAGGCGTTTCTGCCCTGGGAAGGCGCAGAGGTGGCAATAGCCTGCACCAAGGAACACGGGCCACTTTCTCAGGTACGAGCTGCACATGCCGCTCCAGGCAGGACCTCACCAGCCACACAGGATTGGCTGGACGCCCAGCATCGCTGCCCTCCCCTTTTGTTTCTTATGACTGAGCTGTTACATGTTCTTGGTGCCACTTGGTTTAATGGCTGCATAATATACTATGAACCTTGATAGTCCATAATTTATCACTGATCCCGCTATGTTTGGTATATACTGTGTGTGTGTGTGTGTGTGTGTGTGTGTGAGAGAGAGAGAGAGAGAGAGAGAGAGAGAGAGAGAGACAGACAGACAGACAGACAGACAGACAGACAGACAGAGACATACTAGGGATTGAATGGAATGCAGGGGCATTTTACCTCTGAGCTATACCCCCAGCCCAGCCCTATTTTATTTTTATTTTTGAGACAGGATTCTGCGAAGTTGCTAAGGACCTCTCTACGTTGCTGAGGCTGTCCTCAAACCTGAGATCCTTCTGTTTCAGCCTCCCAAGACATGGGAATAGTAAATCACCGCCATGCTGGGCTTTAATTGCTTTTCAAACAGAGTCTAAATCACAATGGCCTTCTAGTGTGTTCATTGAAAATTATGACACCTGAATGGCGGTGGGACGCCTGAGTGGGAAACCTCTTAATTGGTGACTCCTTTAATTTTTGCTGAAAAATGAATAAAAAGTTCTGCATTTTTAGTGAGCTAGTTGTTTGCCAAACAAAATGAAGATTAAGTAGGAAACGCTATTTCATTTGTATCGTATAACTTTTGAATCAATAACATAAATAGCTTTATATGAGAATAATAGCCATGATTCTATTAATAGCTTAGACAATCAGAAAATCAAGTGGTCTGTGTATCATTACTCTTTGTTTCACTGAATTTTTTTTATTCTCGGCACTAGGGATTGAACCCAGAAGCCTTCTACCTCAGAGCTATACTCCCAGCCTATTTTATTTTTTATTTTGAAATAGAGACGAAGTTGCTGAGTCTGGCTACAAACTCATGATCCTCCTGTCTCAGCCTCCCAAGTCCTGGGATTAAAGGTGTGTGTCACTACGCTGGCTCACTGAAATTTTTTTTTTTTCTTTTTTTGCGGGTTTGGGGATGGAACTCAGGGGCATTCTACCTCCGAGCTACACCCCCAGCCCTATTTTTTACTCTTTATTTTGAAACAGGGTCTCACTGAGTTGCAGAGGGCCTCACTAAGTAGCTGAGGCTGTCTGAGAACCACGATCCTCCTGTCTCAGTCTCCCGAATGCTGGGATTATAAGTGTGCGCCACCACGCCTGGTTTCACTGAAGTTTTTAAAAAGCAAGAAATAGTCATCAGGAGCATGAACTTTGGTGAAGTAAGCTGCTACGGAGTGTGATGATAACGTAGGAGGAAAGCCGCAGGGCAGGCAGGCCGGCGACCTGGGCGATTTTGTTCTTGTCTCCTTGCAAGGCCTTCGGTTGGAATTCTGCATCCAGGGAAGGGGTCAGGAAGCTTCCACTTCCACGCTGGCTGTAACTGGCTGCAGTATCTCTTTCCATGCCAGCTGCATTAAGAACAAGAAAATAAATAAAACGTATTTCCTGTACCAGGAAAGCCAGACGCTTTCCATACAGATGGCCTTAGTTCAGGGACAGTGGCTTTACAGAATTTTGTTTTAGCGGGGCGTGGTGGTGCATGCTCGTAATCCCAGTACTTGGGAGGCAGAGCCAGGAGGATCACAGGTTTGTGGCCAGCCTCAGCTACTTTTATTTTGTTTCCTCTTAGAAAGAAAGTGCTTTCTCCAGTTTCTTTTTCCTGCCCACTTCTAAAGATCTCAAGTATTCTGAATATGCTACTCTTAGTCACACAAGGTGCTGTGATGGCACGGGCTCATAAAACCTTTAAAAGAGGCCCTGTGCCATGCGCAGGGTGTAAATCGCCCCTGTAGGTTGACCACCTCTCAGACACAGAGAGGCCATCAAATGCATGGTTCAGAGTACTAGAGAAGCTGTGAAGTGGGGAGTTATTTATCAAAGGGTGCAGTTAGAGGAACTTTTATTTTGGTACTGGGGATTGAACTCAAGAGCATTCTACCTCTGAGCTACGCCTCCTGCTGTATTTTATTTCTTCTTCTTATTATTATTATTATTTTGGTGTTACTGGGGATGGAACCCAGGGGCTTTCTACCTCTGGGGTACACTCCCAGACCTATTTTATAATTTTATTTGGAAACAGGGTCTCAAGCCAGAGGAGGCTAGCTTCGAACCTGTGAGATCCTCCTATCTCAGCCTCCCAAGCGCAGGGATTACAAGCGTGTGCCACCATGCCTGCCTATTTATTTATTTATTTTTAATTTTTAAATAGGGTCTCACAAAATTGCTGTGGCTGGCCTTGAACCTGCGCCGCTCCTGTCTTAGCCTCCTGTCTCAGCCTCTCAGCCAAGGATGATAGGCATGAACCACCACCGTGCCCCGCTCGACTTACAGAACTTTGGAGAAGAGCTGAGGAGTAGTGTG
This sequence comes from Muscardinus avellanarius, assembly GCF_963383645.1. Taxonomy (NCBI): domain Eukaryota; kingdom Metazoa; phylum Chordata; class Mammalia; order Rodentia; family Gliridae; genus Muscardinus; species Muscardinus avellanarius. Next base: position 114,049,155 of record NC_137793.1, read on the forward strand.
CCGGGAAAGCCAGATGTTTTCCATACAGGTGGCCTTAGTTCCAGGGAAGGTGGCTTTACAGAATTTTGTTTTAGCCCAGCGTGGTGGCTCACGCTTATAATCCCAGTTCTTGGGAGGCTGAGACAGGAGGATCATGGGTTCGCGGCCAGCCTCGGCTACTTAGTGAGCCTCTCTGCAACTTAGTGAGACCTAGTTTCAAAATGAAAAATAAAAAAAAATATAGCTGGGAGTATAATTCAGAGGTAGAATGTACGTGGGTTCAATCCTCAGTACTTAAAAAAAATCTATGATAACTTTGAGGTTTGAATGTTCTTTATAAATTCTGGACATGACTCTTTTAAGTGAGTTGTATTTGCAAGTATCTCACAGTCCTAACTTAGCAACTAATAGCATCGTTTAAAGAGCAGAAATGCTCAATTTATCATTTCTTCACTTATGTGTAATGCTTTTGGTGTTGTACCTGAGAAATCTTTGCCTACCCTACAGCCCAAAGATTTCTTCTAGTTTTCATGTCCATTTTAAAATTGGCTTTAAAATTGTTTTACCAAGAGATTTTTATTTTTAGTTGATATAGTGATTACACATATTTCTGGCATACAGTGTGATATTTCATTACATCCAAGGTGTGATGATGTGGTCAGGGTAGCTGGCATTTCTACCATCTCGGGTATTTATCATTCTTTGTGTTGGAGCATTGAACGCTATATTCAAGTATTCGATTGTCAGCTGTAGTTTTCCTCCTCTGTAAAAGAGCATTAGGAATGATTCCTTCTATCTAACTGCACTGCTGCATTTGATAACCCTTCTCTCTCCCTCTCCTTACCCCATTCCCAGGCTCTGGCCACCATTATTCTGTTGAATAAAATTTTATATATATTATATATATACATATATATACATATGCATATATATCAGATATGGACCTAAAGTGATCTTTTGCAAATTAATATCCAATTTTTCCCATACCATTTATTGAAAAGTTTATTCTTTCTTCTCTGAATTCTTTTGCACCTTTGTTAAAAACCAACTGACTGGGTGTGGATCTGTTTCGAGAGTCTATTCTAACCAGCTCTGTCTGTGTTAAACACAAGTGATGGCGGTGCGTATCCCTGTCTTGTTCCAGATCTTTCGGGGAAATCACGTCCTGTTCCACCATTAAGTGTGATGCAACTTCAGGATTTTCACAGATGCACCACATCAGATGAAGAGAGTTTCACTTTATTCTCTTTCTGCTAAGAGTTTTATTTAGAGATTGGAAATGGATGTCAGATTCCATCAAGTGTCTTTTCTTTGTCTTTTGAGTTGATAATATAGTTTTACTTTTTCCTCTCTCCCTCTCTCTCTCCCTGTTTGTTTGTTTGTTTATTTATTTGTGATACTGGGGATGGAACCCAGGGGCATTCTACCTCCAAGCTACACCCCCAGCCTTATTTTTTAATTCTTTATTTTGAAACAGGGTCTCATTGAGTTGCAAAGGGCCTCGCTAAGTAACTGAGCCTGTCTGTGAACCACGATCTTCCTGTCTCAGCCTCCCAAATGCTGGGATTACTAAGCATGCACCACCACACATGGCTACTTTTTCCTCTCTTAATATGGCATATTATGCCGGGCATGGTGGTGCACGCTTGTAATCCCCGTGCTTGGGAAGCGGAGACAGGAGGATCACGCAGGTTTGAAGCCAGCCGCTGTGGCTTAAGAGACCCTGTTTCCAAAAATAAAATAGGTCTGGGAGTGTAGCCCGGAGGTAGAAGGGCTTCCAGGAACCCCAGTACCACAAAAAATATGGCATATTATATTGACTGATTTTCAAATGTTAAATTGATTTTGTATTCCTAGGATATATTCTACATAGTCATGGTGCATTCTTTTTTTTTTTTTCTTTTTTTTTTTTGGTGGTACCGGGGTTCCTGGAAACCCTTCTACCTCTGGGCTACACTCCCAGACCTATTTTATATTTCATTTGGAAACAGGGTCTCTTAAGCCAGCGCGGCTGGCTTCAAACCTGCTTGATCCTCCTGTCTCCGCCTCCCAAGTGTGGGGATTACAAGCGTGCCCACCACGCCCGGCTGTCATGGTGCATTCTTTTGGTGTATTATCATATTTAATTTGCTAGATTTACTGGGGTTTTTGCATTTATGTACATGAGAGGCCCTGGCTAGTAGTTGCCCCACTCCCTTGCCTGGTTTTGGTGTCAGAATAATGGTCCTCATGGAATGAGCTCATAAATATCCCCTTGTCTTTGCATTTCAAGAATTTTTATACAATTTGCATATTTTTCCTTAAATGGCTACTAGGACATTTCAGCCTTGAGTTCTCTGTGGATCTGAGGTTTTTTTTGCTAAACAGATTTTAACTACGAGGTCACTTGCTTTGGTGGATAGCGGGTGATATCCATTTCTTCATGAGCGAGCTTTGGTAACTTGGGTTCCTTGGTGAAGTTTTCTATTTAAGTTGCCAAATCCATCTACATTAACTTGTTTGTACTATTCCTCATTTTCTCTTAATATCCACGGAGTTCCTAGTGATGCTGTCTCTGTCATTCCTACCATCAATTTGTGTTTTTTGCTCTTTGTTTTCATGGTCTTCTTAAAGAGTCTGCTTTTGGCTTTGTTATTTCTTCATATCGCATTTCTGCTTTCTCTCACATTATTTTTTCATCTTTATTATTTCTCTTCTTCTGCTTAGTTTTGGCTTCATTTGCTTTTCATTTCCCTACTTTTGCAGATGGAACTGGTGTGAGGACTGGTGTGAGGACTCCACTGCATTCCTGGCAAGTGACGTTTGAAGTTCTGGCTCATGGGCATGAGTGTTATTAACGTGCTTTGTTGAGCTTGTTGGATTTTTTGTTGTTGTTGTTTCCTAGTTTTCAGCGTCCCTCCTCCCCACCCCACCCCCAGCTGCAGGAAGCTTCCTCACAAGCGCGTTCTCACCAGCACTCAGCTGAATCTATACAGTAGGCTCTGCAGGGCTCTGGAACTCTCTTTGTGCACACTTTTCTGGTATTCTTCCCTGGGAACTCAACTGTCTTGACCATCTTGGACTCCTGGTTCTATCTCTTCAACTCAGTGAGATCATGGGACTACCCTTTTCTGTGCTGGAGTCTATATGAGATGCTCAGGAAATTGTGGACCATACACCATCTGTTCCCATCTTCCACCTCTCAGGAGCCATTGTCCTTTATTGACTGATGTCCAATGTGTTGAGATCTATCCATCTATCCATCTACCTCTCTGTTATCTATCTATATTTTTCTTTGATACCACACTCTGGACAGAAGCTGAGGATACTACAGATATTTTTAAGCATTCTCATGAGATGCAGTTAGGTTGCTTTGAAACAGTTTGGTACGATCAAGTCGTGCATCTGTGCCTTGTTAGGGAAGCCACCTCAACATTTATTTTAGTCTTAGGCTGATTTCCCTCCATGATTAAAGCAAGAATCTGAGTATCCCAATTGATTCCCCTGGAGGAAGAAATGTTCCTTTTTCAGAAGTCCTATGGGTGAGCTCTCTCCTTCCCTCCACCTGGCGTGCCTATCCCCATCATTAACATCCAGCACGTGCCTAAGTACAGTGCTTTACAGGTATTGAAGAACCAACCATACCATTGCTAGAATTTCTTGACAATGCTAAAGAGAATCTTAAAAACCTCTTTCTAGGGCCGGGTATGGTGGCACACGCTTGTGATCCCAGCATTTGGGAGGCTGAGACAGGAGGATCGCGGTTCATGGACAGCCTCAACTACTTAGTGAGGCCCTTTGCAACTCAGTGAGACTCTGTTTCAAAATAAAGAATAAAAAACAGGGCTGGGGTATAGTTGGGAGGTAGAATGCCCCCTGGATTCCATTCCCAGTACTGCAAAAAAAACAAAAACCCATTTTCTATGAAGTGAAGCTATATATTTGGGGACAGGATTTAAAAATTCATGGACATAGAGCTTTCCTGGGACTTACAAGTAGGAATTTTAGGGACAGAGTTGCAATAGTCTTTAGAAAACGTGAGAAGCCATGCTTACCATTCTGACACCTTGCAACACAGAGCAGGTGGTACATGCCTATGGATGCCTGTTGGACGATGGAGGGGTCAGGATGGGAACACAGGAGAGACAGCTCTGCAGCCAGGATCCCCAGACACGGAGCGTCCACACTTGTCTGATGGAGAAACAAAGGGAACAGGCACTTGCTATTCACAGTCCACACTGCTGCCCACAACTGAATCCCTTGTGTGTCAGAACAAGACTGGAGGATAAGCCTTGGGGGGATCTTAAGATCTGCTCTCAAATCCCGGCTCTGTTACTGAGTCTCAGTCTCCTCATCTGTGAAATGAAGACCAGATGTCATACTGTAACAGTCCCTGTGGGGAGAGAGGGGTTGATGTTTATGACAGAAAGTTTCTCACAAAGTATTTGAGAATAATAGGAACTCAACTAATGGCAGTTTTGGTTCCATAAAGTAGGTTCCAGTTGCCAGGCGCAAATCCCTAAAATATAGAGAAGTAAGAGGAGTGTCTTATTTCAATGTATGAACAGCACAGGAGAAAGGCCGGGCACTTACATTTAATTAGAAGTGGACAGGACAAATATTCACTGATTATCTACGTGGTGCCAGATACAGAGAGATCAGAGACTAGGCCAGTGGAAGCGCCACTTTTAATTTATTTATTCTATTTTTTATTGTGTTGTTGTTGTATAATTACCCAGTTAAGTTCACTTGTTTAGAAGACAGTGGTTTAAAAAGAAAGCTGACTTAGTGAGGTCTGTCCTTCAGTGACTAGGAGCTGGTTGATTTCAGCTCTTGGGTCCACGGTCTGAAAACCGCTGGTGTGCAGCCACCTGGTGGCAGACAGGGAGCATCGCAGGACAGAGGAGTAGGTTCCGTGGTTTCTCAAACCTGTACAAGCTGGGAACCCTGGACTGTTACACGAGAGCCTTCTGCTACCCATCTGAATGTACACATTTCATCTTTCATGGCTGAGGAGTGGGGTGTGGGCCAGGGAGTGTAAACGGTGCCATGGTGATGGAAAGAGGAGAAGAAGGAGTGGTAAAAGATGAAGCTCCGCTGTGCCTTACCTAGGACCTGAGTGCAGCTCCACTAATACACTCACACGCAGAGAGATGCATTTGGATAACCCCCTCAAACAGTTGGCGCCAAATAATTGCTAAGTGTATGCCATGTGAGGAGATGTACAGAAATAGACTAATGGTGAGGCTTAATCACCCCCAGTAGTTTCTGGTGTGAACCTTCCAGATATTTGCATGGACTCTGAGCCGCTTAAGCACAAAAGAAGTGAGAGACAGATGGAAACACTCGTAAGGTTACGAATAATGTGGCCTGTGGTCCGCAGAGAACACAGTCAGCCAGACCTGGGTCTAACACACTCATACTCTAGCCGTGGAGTATATCGCATCGCAGTTGCTTGATTTAGTCATGCAGGATATGGACTCCTCTCCGGATATCACAGCATGCCGGCAAGTCACACCAAGCAGGCGCCTCGCACTCTCAGAGCCTCACACGGGGGAGCAGAACCCTAGCAGCGCGGCCTTCAGCACCAGGAGGCGCCATTGCCTCGGTGCCTCACCTCTCCCCTGACCTTCCTGGCTGCAAAGCACAGCACCCTGCCGATGACCATCATTACTCTGTCTTGCAGGTAGTAGCTATCTTCATTCATCCATGTGGTCATTTCCTGTTAGAGAAACAAGCGTCATCTTAGCACCATGGTATCTCTGTTTCCCAAAGGGCTCTCTGGGTCTCCATCTTCACCAATTCAGGGTTTCCTGTGGTCTCCTGATGAATCCATGCTTACCCTGATTTATCTAAAAAATATGGGCCACCAATAACTGGATACTATTGCGTCCACAGTAGCAACTACATCTGGGTTTTATTTCCTTCTGTTTGACGGGTTACTAATGTCCACCTAATATAGTCATCTTCTCAGGCATGATGAGAATTTTAGTGTGTGAGAACCAGCTGCATTATTTTCTCTTTTTCTATGTAAATGCACTCCTTTAAAAAAATTATAGGATCTGCTTTTCAGCTTCCAAAGAGAACTGCAATACTATCAGATCCTGTAATGTCATCTCTCCCCACAATTACTCTGCATATCCACCTCCAGAAGTGTTCTGAGTTCTGGTTAGAGAGCACATTCCTGGGGCAGCTTGACGAGGAAGTCCTTGCTAATTTTGACTCAGTTATGCCTTTCTGTGCCTTTATTTGCTCTAACTCCTCTGTACCGGGACATATTTACCCCCCTCCCCAGGAAGAGGGCGAGACTGCGCATGCCTCGGACGCCAATGCCCGTTCCCAGCCTTCCCCAGCAGTCTGCCCGTCCACTGTGTTCAAGCCAGTGTCTGGCCAAATCCATGGTTCTTCGCCGGCTTTCATTTGACAGCCGTGCTGAAGTGCATCCCCAGGTGGAAGGATTTCTGAACCACAGACGGGCACGTCTCTGCTTTTGGGGGAAATGAGATTTCATCTTTTTTTTTGAGGATCAAACAAGTTCTGAAGAGTGGCTTTTATTCCAAGTGGTTAACTAACAGGTTCCTCAGTCCTGTCTGTTCCTCTACGTGACGACACTGTATTATCACCCCCTTTCTATTCTTTTACCTCCAAATTGGGCAAAATGCTAGTAATTTTTTCATAGGGTCATTTTAAGGATTAGAGGAGGTAACTCACATATATGGCTTAGTACCTGACCTGAAAAGCTCACTAACTGGGCGCTGTTAATAGTAGATGGGGTGGTGAAAGGAACACACACGTCCAGATGAAGAGGAGATGGTAATCACTTTATTTTGTTGAGGTACTGGGGATGGAACCCAGGGGCATCCTTCCTCTGAGATTCACCCACAGCTACTCAATGAGGCCCTCTGCAATTTAGCGAGACCCTGTTTTAAAACAAAGAATAAAGCCAGGCGTGGTGGCTCACGCGTGTAATCACAGCGCTTGGGAGGCTGAGACAGGAGGATCGCACAGGTTCAAAGCCAGCCTCAGCTACTTACAGAGGCGCTCAGCAACTTGGTAAGACCCTGTTTCCAAATAAAGCATAAAATATGTCTGGGAGTATAGCCTGAGGGTAGAAAAGCCCCTGGGTTCCACCCCTAGTACCACACACACACACAAAGAATAAAAAATAGTGCTAGAGGCATATCGTAGAGGTAGAATGTCCCCGAGTAAAATAAGTGATTTTGTTTTTTGAGCAATTTCACTTCATGAGGAGGGAGTTCAGCTACTAAGTAATTGAAGGACACACAAATAGGGCAAATTAGGACATAAGTGAAACGCAGTGAGTTCATGATATTCATGTAAAGGAAACTGCTTATTTTCCTCTTACCTTTAGGATCTGTAGTTTGTAGAGGTCTTTAGACACTAAGATCAGAAGAGTGTCTTCATAGAGATTTAAAATATTTTGGTATAAATTCTGAAAGACAAAAATGTACACCGACCTTGAATAAAAATTAACCTAAAATGTACAGTTGTGCATCTGGGTATCCCAAATTCTCCTTGCAAACAGAAAGTCAGAAAGCAGAGGTGGCTATGTTGATGAGACCTTGCCCAAACCAAATGCCACCAACTGTTCTTGAACTTAGTGATCCAGTGCGCCATGTTGCAGTGCTATGCAGCGAAGGCCTCAGGTGTTCTGACTGTAGCAGGGGACCCTTCCTACCTCCATCTTTCTCTGGTTTTGCTCTTTTTCGCAGTACTTTCCAGTAAACTCCCTGGTCTTGCTAGGTCAATTAACCAAAAGTCCCTTCACCCATGGGTTTTTATGACCCGTACACAATCCATTAAACCCCGGGCGTTGTAGATGCATAGAGTATGAGCTTCCAAGAACATCTACAAGTAGAGGCTGCAGCGCTGTCTCCTCATGATCCAAAGAAGAAAGGGCTTACTTCCTGATCCTCAGCGTCTTCCTTGCTGGTCTCCCTTGCTTTTATTTCATTAAGACTTGGTAAAGAAAATACCATTTTAAAAGATGATGCTATTATCTTCAATTGCGTTCCAAACTGCAGTGCTGGATCCACAAAACTGATGGGAAAAGATATGGTTATCAAACTAAGTTCAAGTGTAACCTAACGTCATTGGTTTCTCTTAGTGACAAGAGAGTATAAAACTAGAAAGCAAGGTCCAGCTTTGGGCTTGACATGAAACATGGGTCTTAGATAGTCTCGTAACGATGGTGCTTTACATATTCAGGAATGGATTTCTTTGTAAATGTAACCTACGGCCAGTGATTTAGAAATCAGAACATATTTCCCCCTAAACATAATAATGTAAAGAGTATTATATTTCTTTTTTTTTTGGTGGTACTGAGGTTCCGGGAAGCCCTTCTCCCTCCGGGCTACACTCCCAGACCTATTGTTACATTTTTATTTGGAAACAGGGTCTCCTAAGCCCGCGCGCGGCTGGCTTCGAACCTGTGCGATCCTCCTGTCTCCGCCTCCCAAGCGCGGGGATGACAAGCGTGCGCCACCATGCCCGGCCAAGAGTATTATATTTCTATCCGTGTCCACAAGCCCATACGAAGCTTGAGACAGTTGAATTGTATTGTTCCCACACTTTCTCTAGTCAGTGATGCTATATTTTTTTTGCATTTTAATATTTGTGGTACTGGGATGCATCTTCCAATTATTGACAAAAGAAACCTGCCCATTGTCAGCCAGAAAGATGATCTGCTGACCCACACAGTACGTAAAGATCTGGGGAGAGGATGAGAAAGAAATAACCATTGCAGCATCCGGATGGCAGGATTTGGAGGACATTTTTATTTCTCACAATTATGTTTTTTTTTTAAAGACATAGTGTTTAATGCTATTCGGTTAGTGAACTAACAGCACATTGCATTTTATGTACCTGGAGTTGATGGCCAGGACCATGGACTGGTGACACAGCAGGCCAGAGTATGTATCCCACAGGTAGCTCGCTGTATGCTCCTAAGTCCACAAAGACAAAGGGAAGAGAGCAAGGGAAAACAGTTTCCAGCAAATTGCCCCTTTCCTTCGCTCTCCACTCCTTTGAAGGTTAATCATCTATCTTGGTAATAGAGACAGTGGCTGGGTCCCACCCCCAGGCCCGCCAGAGATGCGTCCCACTGAAGTCCTTATGGAGTACACATACCATGTGGTGCCATTTCATGCTGGACTGCAACGTCTGCAGGAGAGACACTAGCCAGGCAGAGAGACACTCGTGAGAAAACAAGGAATGGCCCGTCTGCGCCTCAGCGGGCCGTACCTCGAAACCGGAAGCTAACGCGACCTCGATGGCAAAGCCTATCAAGGACACACATGCACACACACGCACACACACACACACACGCATGCCACGCGCACACACACACACACACACGCATGCCACGCGCACACACACACACACACACACACACACACATACACGCATGCGCGCGCGCGAGCACGCGCGCACACACACACACACACAGTCTATCTTTATCTGCTATGTACTAAAGCCTTACTTGTTTTGGAACTCCTTGAGGACATGTTGACAGGAGTTAAAGTCTTTTCTTACTAAATTCTGCAAAAGAATATCAGGTATTATTACATAATCCTGCAGCTTCCCTATAGTTTATCTTGCTCTGTCAGTTTTGATGCTATCATGTTATCTGTCCTGGAGATTGTATTACTTTTCTGTTACTATATATCAAATTACTTCAAATCGAGTGGCTTAATGAACTCCCGTTTATCACAGCAGTTTGCGCAGGTCAGGAGGCCGCCTCTCAGCGTGGCCGTGCTCTGGGCTTGGGTCGCACCCGGTGGGATCCAGGGTTAGCAGGGCTACCCTTTCCCCTCCCACAAGGGTTCTCCTTCAAGGCCATTGGGGTTGCTGGCAGAATTCACTGCTTGGAATGTCAGACTGAGGGCCTGTTTGCATGGGGGCTGGTGGCCGTGGCTGAGGGCATCTGTCAACTCCTAAAGCTTCCAACAGGTCTTTTTGCTGTGACCCCCCAAGCCCCATGGGCCTTCTCACACTGCTCAATTCTGTCTTGTTTCCAGAAATCGAGACCCAGAATTAAGGGCTCATGTCAGGCCCACTTGATAACCTCCCTTATATGAATTCAGAGCCAGTGGATTAGTAACCTTAATTATGTTTGCAAGATCCCTTTTGCCAGGATCTGAAACATAATCATGACTCCCCTTCATATTCAGAACTTTAGTCTATACCTTTCCTTAATTTTCAGCTTCAGTAGGAGGGACTTATATAGGGCATGAACATTGGGGACAGGAACATTGCGGTCACTTTAAGATTTTTTTTTTTACCAGATAGATTTTCCTAATTGTCTTCATTATGAATTATAAGCTTTTTCATTATGGGATACTTTTGCAGGGTGTTTGGGGGTCCTGGGGATTGAAACCAGCTACACCCCCAATGGGTGTTTTTGAAACAGGATCTGCCCTTTCACCTCTCATGAGGGTGCTCCTTCAAGGCCGTTAGGGTTGTTGGCAAAATTCACTGCTTGGAGTGTTAGACTGACGGCCTCTTCGCGTGGGGGACAGTGGCCGCGGCTGAGTTGCTGAGTGCCTCACTAAGTTGCTGATGCTGGCTTTGAACCTATGATCCTCCTGTCTTAGCCAACCCAAGTACTAGTATTACAGGCAAGCACAACAACATCTGGCTTATTATGTGACACTTAAGAAAAAAAAATTAAGCCAGGCATGGTGTGCACTCTTGTAATCCCAGTACTTGGGAGACTGAGTCAAGAGGATCTTGGTTTGAAGCCAGCCTTAGCTACTTAGTGAGGCCCTTCAAAACTTAGTGAGACCATGTTTCAAAATAAAGAATAAGTCGGGCGTGGTGGTGCACGCTTGTAATTCCCACACTTTTTTAGGGGGGGGAGGTCATGGGGCCTGAATCTAGGGGCATTCTACCTCTGAGCTATACCTTCAGCCATTTTTAGTTTTTATTTTAGAACGGGCACTTGCTAAGTTTCTGAGACTGAGGCTGAACCTGTGATCCTCCTGTCACAGCCTCTCAAGTACTGGGATTATAGGTATGCACCATCATACCTCGTTCCTTCTTAAAAAATAAAATCTTTCGAAACAGGGTCTCACAAAGTTGCTGAGGGTCTCATGAAGTTGCCGAGGCTGACCTTGAGTCTGCAATCCTCCTGTCTCAGCCTTCCAAGTACTTGGATTGTGGGTATGCACTGCCACGTCTGTTCTCAGTTGCTTTTCTAAACAAAGTCTAAATCACAATGTCTTTTCGATGTTTTCAGAGTAGATTCTGACACTATTGAAACTTTGAGGACTACCAATTTAGAGGTGATTCAGACCCCCAGAAGTTAAAAAAGAAAGTGCACAAATGCCTGCCAGGCTCGAGGAGTCTCAGACAGGGAGAAGCTAGACCTCATGACAGTCAAGTCTGTGTTTCGGCTTGACAGAGCCACAGAATCCTTAGCTCTCTGGTTAAACATCATTTCTGGGTGTGCCTGTGAGGATGTTTGTGGAAGACATGGGTATTTTAAATTGCTCTACTGAGGAAGGCAGGCGGCCCTCTCTGGAGGGGTTGGTGCCATCCAATTGGTTGTGAACTTGAGCAGAACAAAAAGGCAGAAGATTGAACTTGTCATCGACTTTCTCCTGCCCCCGGTGGTTCTTGGGCCTGTAGAACTGGGCTGGAATCCACATCATCAACGGAGGGACCTCAGGATTTCAAATCAAGCCTTTGAGTTCCAAGGACCAGCTTTAGATGGCAGATGGTGGGACCTCTGTGTCTCTAGAATAATGCAAGTCAATACCTGATCTAAGTCTATTTCTGCATACGGCGTCTGCTGCTCTGGGAGAACACTGAATAATAAGACATGAAGTTAGATAATTCATTAACAAATAGGAATTGTTTCAACTGGTAGATTTTGTAAGAATCTAAGTGAGGGCCCACAGGGAAGTTATTTTCAAATGTATTCCTATATATATATTTTTTCCTAATGAAATGATAACAACAAAACACCAACTATGAGAAAGTAGTCAAGGTTAGAAAGAAGACAAGCTTTGGGCTGCCTGAAGGATCCCTAGGAAAGCAATGACTTACTTATGTGTTGTTCTGGAATTGTTGACAACAGAAAGTTGTGAACATAAACTCTAGTCTATTTCCTCCTTACCAAAGGTAAACGGGTTTGGATGGGTATCCTCCATGAGATTCCTTCCAAATGTTGTCTCCGGTCATGGCAACCAAGTATGTCAGGGATTCTATTCTGGAATGGATGTGGCACCTGGCTAGAATGTACGGCCGGCATGCCCAGGTGGCTGCTGGTCCTCACTGTCACTGTTGGGAGGGGACATTCCCAATTCTATGTCACTGTCACTGGAAGGTCATTCTGTAACTGGGCAAATTATCTGGTAGAAGATTCACAGAATAAGTACATGTATGAAAAGATGGTTAGCTTCACTCGAACTCATGGAAATGGAAATCAGTGATTTATTATTCTCTAGCTAATAAGTAAAAATAAAATAAAAATATGTAACAGTAGCCAGATGTGGTATGCAGAATGCCTGTAATCCCAGTACTTGGGAGGTTGAGGCAGGAGGATCTTAGATTTGAAGCCAGTCTCAGCAACTTATCCACACTCTATTTCAAAACTAAAATAGGTTTGCGAGTCTAGCTCAGAGGTATTATAACCCTGGATTCAGTCCCAGTACCAAAAAAAAAAGTTAAAAAATTGATCAGTATTGCCAATATTTTAATTTTGGCAAGGATAAAAAGAAACATTTTTTCTCACACAACTGGTGAAGTAGAAATGATATACGTGGTTTGTAGAGCAAGATGTCAAGTTCCAACAAGTTTGAAAACCGACCACCCAGAATTTCCAGATGTAGGTCTATAGACTATAGACACACTTCTACAACTGGTGCTGAGGGGGACATGGGGAAGGATGTTTGTGGCAGCATTCCTAAATCACCACCGCTGATGCTAGCTGGGTTGCACCAGAGTCTCGTAGCTGCAGAGACCTGCACAGACTCTGCGGTGTGTCCCAGGCCCACAGCACAGCTGGTGTTGCTGTCGCCAAGACTATTCCATGCCCAGTGCTGGGCAGGTCCAGAGACTCTGACCACAGGCCTCGGCCTGGATAGGTCCTGTGCATTCTGCCTGGTGCTGGGTTTCCCTGGACCAGTGGACCCTCACCGAGTTCTCAGGTAAAGTACTGTGCTTTCTTCTCTACTTCCTCTGCATCCTGGTGTGGACAGGATCTTCTTCTGCACCGTGCTAAGGTTGGGGGAGGGATGGTAGAAGCCATCCCCTAGCTGCCAGGCTAACTTGGGCCTAAAGACAGCCCACAGCCTGGAGGGGGGGCTTCAGGCTCTGCCTGGTACTTGACTTGCCTGGTACTAGGTTCCAAGTCTACTTCTACACTCATGTGAGGGGTATCCCTCTCCAAACTGCTGTATCCTTTGGAGTTGAGTCTTTTTCTTTCCTGCCACCTTCAATGCACTTTTACTATTTTGTTAAAAACCAGAAACTCTGATCGCTTACCTGGTTTTCTTAGTGAAGAAAATTTGGTGTGTAGGTAGCGGTTCCAATATGGAAGGATAGTCAATTGAGAGTCTTACAATGCCATCATCTTGCTTGATCTTTTTTTCCCCCTACATTTTATGGTAAAAAGTTAATGATTTGAGATTGTCTTCTTTCTTGATGTAGACATTTATAAATATAAGGACTTCCTACACCATTTGGTATGCTATGTTTTTGTTTATTTTGATTAGATGTAGAATGTCCCCTGAATAGCTCAAGTATTAGTGTTCAGGGTTGATAAGGTTAAATCCTGGGAGTTGTAATCTCACCAGTAGATCAGCCCTTTGTAATGGATTTACTGGGTGGCAATCTGGACTGGGAGTGTCTGGAGAAGGTGTGGCCTTAGGGACTGCCCTTTTGTCTTTGAATTCCCTTGCTTGTTTGCTACTGACCCTCAAGAAGTGAGAGCAGGGCCCTTGCTCTCTCCCTCCCTCTTCTTCCCGCTGACCTGCCCTGAGCTCTACAGACCTCAACCTCACATGGACTGAACTCCCAAATCTCTAAAGAACTGTGAACAAATGAATCTTCTTCCCCTAAATTGTGTGGTTAGTGACTTTGGATTACCGCAGTGAGGATGTTGATTGAGGCACTGTTTTTGTTTCTTTTTTTTCCCTTTCATCTCAGTGTGTTTTCTCATTTTCCTTGATTTCTTCTTTGACCAATGAGCTAGTTAGGAGCATGCTGTTTAATTTTTATGTTTGTTTATTTCCCGTTTCTTTTTGTTATTGATTTCTACTTTTATTTCATTGAATGTGAACAGCATGATTTAAGTATGATCTGTATGATTTCTGTTCTTTTAAATGCATTGAGTTTTATTGCTTCATATAGTTAATATTAGAGAATGATTCATGTGCACTAAAGAGGTGTGTATCCCGATGTCGTTTGGTAGTGTTCTAGAGCAATCTCTTGTGTCTACTTGGTTTATGGTGTTATTCAAGTTTGCTATTTTTTTGTTTCTGACTAATTGTTCTATACATTATTAAAAGTGAGGTATGAAAGTACCCAACTATTACTGAATTGTTTATTTCTCCTGTCAGCTATTACTCTGTGTATTTTGAGATTCTTTGGGTAGGTGCATATATGTTTACTATTTTTATGTCTTCCTGATGGATTGACTTTTTCATAATTATAAGATGGCCTTCTCGCCGGGCGTGGTGGCGCACGCTTGTAATCCCCGCGCTTGGGAGGCAGAGACAGGAGGATCTCACAGGTTCGAAGCCAGGCGCGTGTGCTGGCTTAAGAGACCCTGTTTCCAAATAAAAATACAAAATAGGTGTCTGGGAGTGTATCCCGGAGGTAGAAGGGCTTCCAGGAACCCCAGTACCACAAAAAAACAAAAAAACAAAACAAAACAAAACAAAAAAATAAGATGGCCTTCTCTTTTTCTAAGAATATTTTTGTCTAAGTTCATTTTGTTTGATGTGATTATTGCCACTCTGTTTTTATTAATATTTGCGTAGCACACCTTTTCCCATTCCTTCATTTTCAATTTATTTGTATCTTTGAATCTAAAGAATGTCCTTTGTAAACAGTAAGCACTTACATCATGTTTGAAAACATTCCCCTGCCTATCTCTAACATTTGATTAGAATGTTTATTTTCTTTATATTTAATATAACTTTAAATCTAGTAGGATTCACATCTGGCATTTTTCCATTATTTTATATGTGCCACGTATTTCTGGTTTTCTATGCTTCTAACTCTGCCTTTCAAGTTAAATAAAACTGGTCTAGTATTCCATTTTAATTCCCTTCTGCTTATTTTTCTGGATATCTTTGAATTGTTTTGTTAGTGGTTGACATGGGATTATATTTAAAAGCTTTAGTCTAAAACATGTTTGAATTAATACCAACTTAATTTATTTTTTATTTTTTTATTTTTTATTTTTGGTGGTACTGGGGTTCCTGGAAACCTTTCTACCTCTGGGCTACACTTCCAGACCTATTTTCATACTTTTTAAATTTGGAAACAGGGTCTCTTAAGTCAGCACGGCTGGCTTCGAACCTGCGCAATCCTCCTGTCTCTGCCTCCCAAGCGTGGGGATTACAAGCGTGCGTCACCACACCCGGCCCAACTTAATTTTAATAGTAAACTTTGCTGGTTATGGTGGTATACGCCTGTAATTTCAGTACGTGAGAGGCTGAGACAGGAGGATTGCAGGTTATAGAATAACCTCAGCAAGTAGTGAGACTCTCTTTTTCAACCTAGTGAGACCCTGTTTCAAAAATAAAAATTAAAAAAAATAAGGCTGGGGGTATAGCTTGAAGATAGAATGCCCTTGAGTTCAATCCCCAGTGCCACAAATCAAACAAGACATTGCCCCAATAAAGCTTGCTTTCTATTTCTTCCTTTTTGCTCTTATCATATACTATACTATATATATATATATATATATATATATATATATATATATATATGTATTTAAATTATAATCAACTTGATTTTGTAATCATTGCTTTACGCTATTTTCTTAATCTGAGAGAGGAACAAAACCACATTTATCTTACTTTTTTATATTTACTCATGCTGTTAACTTTGCTGGCGTATTCCCTGTGTGGATTTGAAATACTGTTATTATCCTTTCATTTCAGACTATAGTAAGATTTTTTTTATAGTCAAGATCTATTAGCAAAACAAACATGAATGGTATTTTTTCAGGAAGAGAGAAGACAGGTCAGATAGTGATGGTTTCCTGGAGAACTGAGGGGAGTGGGGACCTCTCCTGCCCTCTCTAGTGACCATTAGGCAGCTGTTTTTTCAGATTCTGTGCCTGTAAGGTTGTTGGTTCTTAAGGCTATCATGGATTAGAGAGAAGAGTGCAGGAGTAGGTTCCATTAAGACACTACAAACCTGGTATTCTTACTGAGGTTCAGTAATTTTTTCCCAATAAACACATCTCAGATTATTCCAGTTCTTTAATACAAAAAAGCTGGTTTTGAAAAATTTGCCTTCATTCTAATTTTTTTTATAAAGAGGATTTTCACAGGCTTATTATTCCACCATTTCAATAGCACTTCCACAAAATTATTATTTTATTATTTTGTTTTTTCTGTTTCTTTCGGGGTATTAGGGATCGAACTCAGGTGCATTCTTCCTCCAGCCCTATTTTTTATCCTTTATTTTGAAACAAGGCCTCACTAAGTTGCAGATGGCCTCACTAAGTCGCTGAGGCTGGCCTCGAACTGTGATCCTCCTGTCTCAGCCTCCCAAGTATGGGAATTACAAGCATGCACCACCATACCTGGCTCGCTAAATTATTTTTGGTAGGAAAAAAAAGTATTGAAAAAGTGTTCTAACACTGATAGACAAATGGAGATCTCTTCATGCAATGGAAGTCATCAGTCAAAATAACAAAATAATATTATATATCTAAACATAAATGGCTGTTAAATGATTATTAAGAAAAATGAATTGTAGAATAATATCTATAGTGCAATGAACTTCATATAATTAAAATGCATACCAAATAATATTTTAATGGGCACAATATTTTTTATAAATTTTTATTGGTGCATTGTAGTCATACATCTCAATGGGATTTAAAAAAAAAGCTTGTGGAGATATACATGCATACATCACCCAATCAGCCCCTACCCAATCTCTAACCCCTTCCCTCCCCGTCCCTTCTACCCGTGCTTGGCTTCCTGATTGACTTTAATATGTTTAAGTACATCATGTGCTTTAAAGAGCTTCCCTTATCCTCCCTCTTATCCCCTCAGATATGTCACCCTCATTGCTCCTCTGTAGGCTCCCTTCTTCATCTAGAGTTCTCCTGTTACCCAGTTCTCCCTAATATTTTGCACATTAAGAAAAGCATCTGATTTCTTATTTTTTGTGACATTTCACTGTAAATGCGATAATTTTGTTCTCCCTTATGGCTGGGCAAAATTCCATTGTGTGCATATCCCATGGTTTTGAAATCCCCTCATCTGTTGAAGGACATCTTGGCTGGTTCCACAGTTTGACAATGGTGAACTGTGCAGCTATGAACATGGTTATTCATGCATTAGTTTGGTATTTTGGTTTCATCCTTTTTGGTAGATACCCAGAGGTGGTATTGCTGGATCATATGGTAAGTTCATCTTCCTTCTTGAAGATCTTCTATACTGTTCTCCAAAGTGGTTGCACCAAGTTGCAGTCCTACCAACAATGTATTAGAGCTTCTATTTCTCCCCACTTATTCCCACTTACTGAAAACCTGAAAGCCAGAAGGTAAGTAACTTTGACAGGATGATCCACTCACAACCAATTTTTTTTTAATAGAGGTCACTTGGGTCTGGAAATCTGCTGAGAGATTAGGTGAGGCAGCACCAGCTTCTAGTGCTTCCTGGCCACACAGCTGAATAAATCTGCTGGCCCTTTGCTGTGAAGCAGGTCCCAGTTCCAGACCTGCCGCGCAACAGGCTCCGGGCCTGGCCTCGCTGGCTCCAGACCTGGCCTCGCCACTCAACAGGCTCCAGGCCTGACCTCACTGGCTCTAGACCTGGCCTGGGCACAATATTTTTAATTGACTGAGTCAATTTTTAATTGACTGAGAAGATAAATTGTACCTTAATGATACTGACAGAGAATGGGACTGGAATTAAGGGAAAAAGTAAACTCAATTCTTTCAATATTTTTTTTCTTTTATTGAAGAAAGTGAACACATCAGGATTTGCTAGATTACTTTCAGTATTGCAGATTTAAGAAGAAAGTTGTAATGGATTGGATTCTTCTATTCTCGGGAAATTCCTCTGACTCTGTCAGTTCTTTTAATAATCTACGGGTAGGAAGAAAACAAGAGAAAAGAGCAAGATAAATAACTGTGCAACCACAATCCAGTCTGTTACACAATGATCTTGAAATGGCTATCAAATATGGAATGTGAATTCTGGTTTTAATTTGGCTTTTAAATCATCACAAGTTCAAACCAAACAGAAAAATGTGGACATTGGCTTCCTCCTATCTGACAGTCTCCACAGTGTTTCCCTGCTCTAGGCCATGGAAGGGAAACTGTTGGCATGGTGTGTCCTGCTTCACCCCAGCGCTGGTTTGGAACACCTCTGAGCTCCTGAACCAGGCAGGGAAGCTGCTTCCCGATCACAACCACTTGGAAACACTCTCTCTTCTAAAAAAGTTGACATCCCATCAATGAAGTGAGGACACAAACATTGCTTGTTCTTCTTCCTTCTCCTCCTTCTTTTTCTCCTCCTCCTCTGCCTCCTCCTCTTCCTTCTTCTTCTTCCAAGCAGGAAGTGGGAAATCTAAATTGCCATAGTACAAAATTATTTGTTCATATGACTCTTTGGACATCCAGGCACAGTGGTATATGCCTGTAATCCTAGTATTAGGGGGACTGAGACAGGAAGATCACAAGTTCAAGGCCAGCCTCAGAGTCTTAGTGAGACTCATTTCCAAAATAAAAATAAATAAATAAAAGGGCTATGAAATAAAAATAAAATACATAACAGATGAAAAACTCAAGCTAGAGAAACCTTCAAACTAAAGGTTCTCCTTCCAACACAGAGCCACTAGATGTCACTCAAGATAACACTTGTGAGCTTGGAGATTGGAAGGGGAGAGCAGAAAAGGAATTGATAACCTTCGTGGGGAATTCACTGTGCTAATGGAGAACACTGAATTTCCGCCCTCCCTGATGCGATGGAAAGTAGCCTCCCCACAGCCCAGACCCCCAGGAGGGGTGTCAGACCCACTGTGCCATATCTGTGGAGTGGCTGGCGTCAGCTTTTGACAGAAAAATAATTAAATAAGCTCATAAAACTCAAAAAGTATGTTATAGTGATGGCTCTGTCAGTAAAATGGACTAGGATTCCAAGCTTTGAGCTTGCCAGCGCCTCTCCTGGGATTTCTGTCTAAAATTTCAACAGATGCTCCCAGGTGGTAACAACCCAGATATTTTGGATTCTCTTCAGACAGGGAGAATTGAGTTATGATTTTTTTTAACATATCCATTTCTACTGTTTGTCTTTTCCCCCTTTTTATGTCTCCTGAAAACCAAAGCTAACGTATAGTACAAATTCACTACATATTTGTTGAATGGATAGGAAGGATGGAGAGAAGGAATCTAGTGTCTCTCTATGCCTTCTTAATTACTTTCTTGTGTTTATCTTATTTATTTTATGGTAGTACAAATGAAACCCATCTACCTCTGAGCTACACCCCTGCCTATTAATTTTTTGTTTGGAAACAGGGGCTCACCAAGTTGCTGAGGACCTCACTAAGTTGCTGAGGACCTCACTAAGTTGCTGAGGACCTCACTAAGTTGCTGAGGCTGCCTTCGAATCTGCAATTCTCTCTCAGCTTCCCAAGTATTGGGATGACAGGCGTGCACCATCACACCCCATTTCTATTTATTTTTTTTTAACATGTTCTTCACCAAAAATACTTGTAAGGTAGTTATTATTACCACCATTTCCTTCAAGCAACACTCATGGGATATAATCCCAAATGACCTTTATGTTTATTTCTCATTTTCCTTTTAAACGTATTAAGAAGGAAATCTCTTTCCCTGCCCCAGGATAAAAACCTCAGGCACATCTATGACATTTCTGATTTCTTCTTGGCTCACAAAAGTCTTATTATAATCCTTGAAGTAGCAGAATGATTGTAATTTAGTAATTTAGGCTTTCTAACCTGATATAGTGACACAGGCTATTTCACTCCATCACAGCTCTCGGGTCCCTCAACTGCGGCTGGCCGCAGTCAGGCAGCCTGCAGACAGGGACAAGGTCGGCTCAGCCCCTCTCAGTCTCCAACCTGGGTCGGAGGGGGAAGGAAAGGAGGAGACTTGAGCGGGCAGAGAAGTCTCTCGCTTTGAGGAATCTGGATGTTTCCATTGGAAGCATTTGCCAGTAATTCCAGAGAGGCTTGCCAAGCCGTCTCTTTCAGCTGCCCGTGCTCCTGCAGTGTTTCATATACTCATATTTTTATTTCACAAAGATAATTTATTAAATAGCGTGGCCTGTCTCATTCTTCTGTAGAGCTGGAATCCCAAACTTTAGCTGAGTTTGGAATGAAGAAAGACTACATTTCCTGCCTTCTTTTATCGTGGTCCATGGTCAAATTCTTGGAAGCCTCTGAGATGGAGGCTATTTCTCTTTCCCTCCTTCCTGTTGGCCGCAGTGAGGATTTGGATTTGCACACTAGCCCAGGGCCTCAAAGATCCCCACACAGACTTCTCAGCCCTTCTCAGCCGATGCCCACACTTCACCCCTGAGATGAACACACTCCTAACCTGCTCGCATAAGTTCTTGCCCCCAAGGCAGACAGCATCCCAACAGGCAGAGCAGATCTACCAAGGGAGACCTAATGTTTTTAGAGCTTCTGCAATTAGAGCAGTATGTTTCAGGAGATTTACTTGTGCATGCTTCCTTTTTACAGTTCTTGTTGGTGCATAAGGGTGGTGCAGAACTGCATTTTTCATGCGGCGTGCTCATACACGCACGCAACATAATCTGATCAGTCGCAATCCCTGGGCCTCCCTACCTTCCTGTCCTCCCGTCCCTGACCTTCCTCTATCCTACTGGTCTCCCTTTTGTATTTTATATTTTTATTGGTGCATTCATCGGTAGTCATACATCTGAGTGGGATGAGACTCATGGAGACATACATACATGCACACTTCACCCAGTCAGCCCTCCGGCCTCCCTTTTATTTTCATGCGGTTCCTCTTTTCTCTTTAGCTTCCACGTGTGAGAGAAAGCATACAACCCTTGACTTTCTGAGCCTGGCTTATTTCACGTAACGACATC